>NC_134831.1:93744916-94012524 GCF_004210375.1 Tachypleus tridentatus
TATATAAAACTTACCAAATATTGTAAAGTTCCCACAAATGATGTGCAAATGCTCCCTTGGTCCAATTCTTTGGCATAACCTAGATCAATCAGTTTGTACTGCAACTGTTGAAATATAGTGGGAAATCACAGTATTTTTAGGCATAACCATCAAATGAAAAAACATTTTTTTTCTTGTACAAAAGATAAAAATTTTTGATAGAATTATTGATATTATAATACAAATATTTGTCACAATATAAATTATTATAAACTTTTGTAGTCTTTTTCAACCTCAATATTTTTTATTAACTTACATTAACATTAAAATAATGTGATAAATTAGTCACTCACTTTTCTTAAAATAATGTGATAAATTAGTGACTCACTTTTCTTAAAATAATGTGATAAATTAGTGACTCACTTTCCTTAAAATAATGTGATAAATTAATGACCCACTTGTCTTAAAATAATGTGATAAACTAGTGACCCACTTGTCTTAAAATAATGTGATAAACTAGTGACCCACTTGTCTTAAAATAATGTGATAAACTAGTGACCCACTTTTCTTAAAATAATGTGATAAATTACTGACTCACTTTTCTTAAAATAATGTGATAAATTAGTGACCCACTTTTCTTAAAATAATGTGATAAATTAGTGACCCACTTTTCTTAAAATAATGTGATAAATTAGTGACCCACTTTTCTTAAAATAATGTGATAAACTAGTGACCCACTTTTCTTAAAATAATGTGATAAATTAGTGACTCACTTTTCCATCATTTTCTTGTAACAGAATATTTTCTGGTTTCAGATCACGATGAATTATACGTCTCTTGTGTAGGTATTCCACTGCTGAGGCAATTTGGTGGAGAAATATCCTCACATTCTTTTCTGGTAGACCACAACAGTTTTCTGGCTTTCCAAATTTCTGATGAAGATTAGCAAACAAAAATTATTTTAAAAGTTTTCTACTAAAACATAGTTAATGCTTCTGTAAAAACGGCTCGTTTGGGTTGAGAACATTTCTTACTTAGAGGAGCAAACCCCAAACGAGCCGTTTTTACATGTATATTTTTCTCTTCAAGTGGGTTTTCTCTTCATCACTGAGTTAATGCTTCTATTTCTAAAAAGAAATCTGTACATAGTTTGAAGAAATTTACTGTAAACAGACTATACAATCTATAAGTATAAAACATGTGTTAACAAAATAACACAAGAGGGAAAATGGCCTAAGACATCATTAAAACAGGCAATGCCTTCAAATGATGAAAGTTAGTGTTTTCTGAAATCAAAATATTACATATTACAACTATTAGTAAACTGCTAGGATTTCTTACTTTGCCCATCTTTCTTGCTTGTTCCAGCCCTTTATTCCCCACTTACGTGCTCATGACAATATTGGTCTCATGACACTCTACACCTACATGAATGCACTCTCTATGCTAACACTGTCTATAAGCACCTTCTTTAGTTACTATTGTCACTTTTTCAAGACTGACCCAATCTAGAGTCTCTAACACCAGCTCTTAGTGGGTAGGAAGGGTAGGAGTGTGTTAGGAGGTAAATATTATTGGAAGTACATTTTCAGTTTAAGAAAATGTTAACTTACAAAACACACACTCGTCTCACACTACAGCTACAATCCAACATTGATAAGATGGAACAGCCAATGAGGGCATTATCTATTTTTCCTATAGAATGCATCTACATAGATCATGGGTATCTCAACAGAAGATTGGCACCCTAGTGGGAAAACTGCACTAAATCCAGAGCATGCACGTTCTTCACCTGGAAAATGATTCAAAAACCACATGTGGAATTCCACATGATTTATCCTCACTATCAGCCAGACACCGACCAGACAGCTGAGGTACCTTTGCTCGGGGTTGTAATTATAGGGCTACAGTTCTTAAATACAATGTTGGCAGCTTGGGAATTTGAACTACAGTATATGTGTGTGTGTGTGGATGTGGATACCAACTTTTTAGTTATAGAGTGATTCATTCCAATCCACCAGAATCATAAAAAGAAGCCAAGCAATATCAACGTGAGTAAATCCTCTCTTCAAGTCCTAAATGCCCCATACTAGAAATGATGGAATCCCATTTACCATATTCAATTTGAGGAAACAGAACTTATCTAGTCTGGAATTATGAACATACATCCTAATACCCCAAACATGTGGACAAAGTAAGCTCCACTTACCCCCGAAATGACGGGAGAAATGCAAAACAATCAGTGCTCATCCAAGGACCCAGGAAGGAGCAATCACACTGCATTCAGATTTATGAAAAGACAACAGACTCCCTCCTGTGTACAGCAGAGCATCTAATCTGCACCAGTATTACCCTGGAAAGGACAGAAAAACAATATTAGCAATGAACATACATCTCCTTATAATCTAGCAGCCATGATTAAGACAGCTACAAGGGGTAGATGAAAATCCTGAAAGGAAGATACTGCCAGATAATGCAAATAATGTGAAATAAAAGTGTTATGATTCCACACACCAGCCCATACACATCTTTCAGTGGAAAATTCAACCAGGCTGCTAAGAACACAGAAAGTGATAAAGCTAATGATACCCGACTTCCAGAAACCTCCTTTCTTCCAAAGAGAGCCCAAAATAAGCAATATGGATCAGTTTTTGCACTCATCCTGTCAGAATAACTGGGGATAAATCCAGGGAAACAGAAGTTTCTCATTTAATAAAAAAACCATTGTTTAGCACCTCTAAAAGCTTTAATGTGAGCAACACTTCAAAGCTTTCACTGAACATAACTGGCTGCCAGTGTTATAGGTAAGAGAGACCAGTCTGGGTATAGAAGGACATAGATCGAATGATAAAGCATTCTGTGCACATGCTGCACAAACAACTCTGACTAGTGAAGTCCACAGGCTGGAAATAACAAAAAATAAATTTTAAGGGAAAGTTGACACAGACCATGAGGCTAAGGGCTCAAACAGATGTTGAAAAAGAGCATGTAACACCACCTTTGTCCCAAACGATGGTTTCATCTAACTAATTTGGATAAAGAGAGCCTAGAATGATTGGAGGAGACAAGAGAGCACTGGGGACTCAATAAAATATTTGTCTCTTTCAGCATCTGAAGGAAGCATCTAAAGAAAGTGGTTGTGGAATACATGAAATCCCTGTTGAAAAGCCAGGTCAGAAATGTGGCCGTGGTTTGCACGTATGAATGAAGCATGCTTAGCCTCCCTGCAGTCTACCATTGTTGATATGTGTACCATTTGTATCAGTAAATGCTACTTGTGGGATGACACAGAAACTGAATAAACCCCAACTGCACACCCTCCATGCATCAAACTTGAGCTCCATAAAGGATGAGTGTAAGATGCTGGATTGTGACTGCCTCAACAGACATCTAAAGCACTGGTCACTCCTAAAAAGACCACAGAAGTGGAAACCTGACATAAGTTGCAGAATTCAGTGCTACCAATAGAATGGGACCAAGAGTTGAATGAATGATTGTTAGGACTCTGGGTTGAAGATCAATAGATTGATGGGCACGTAAGTGCACTCCAATTATGTCCTGACTGAATGCATCTATTGTCAATGCTTAACAGTAATAAGATGCTGGAGACCAAAATGCCAATGAGTGGCAAATGCATTGATTATCTGTGTTCCAAACAAAGAGCAAGTCCTAATAAAAGTCCATAGTTAAAGCATCTATTCTGTTGGAAGAATCCAGTTAGGTTTAGACAACTGAATTGCAACTAAATTTCCCATCCTCCACAACACAGCAAACTAGTAGGATGATATGGTGGAAGTGGACCAAATACAGAAGATCCAAGTTTTGGTAACAAAGAAACCTGGACCCAATTTCCTCTCGATGAGAAGTGTAAGACATGACTATAGAATTGTTGGAGTAAAGCATGATGACTTTTCCCCTCAAAAATTTCAAACACTGAAACATTTTCCTTTCAACAGCAAGAAGCTCTAAAATATTGATGTAGAAAGAAGTCTTGTCATCCATTTAAAGATCCTGGAATTCCTGACTGTTAAGATATGCAGCCCCATCTTTGAAGCAGGGCATCCATGAAAAAAAGGATCTCTGGATGAGGTGGAGGCAGAGGAATGCCAATCATAGTATTGTTCTGGTCTAGCTTGATTCAAGATCGAAGATCTCCACCCTGAATAAAGAGATTGTAGAATCCAGTGGATCACTCTTCATGATCCATTGGTCATGTATAAACCCCTAAAGGAATCTTGTATGTGCTCATCCCAAAGGAATAAGAGATTTGAGTGTGTTTTCTTACAGCAAAGCCACATTGGGCTATCTGCTGAGCCCACCGAGGGGAATCGTACCCCTGATTTTAGCATTGTAAATCCGGAGACTTACCGCTGTACTAGTGGGGGGGCAAGAGATTTGAGTGATGCCCATATCCACAAAAGAGAAAAAACCATGACTGCCTATTCATAGTGTGGAACAACATGAGAGTTGGCTGAGCCTGACTCAGATACACATTGAGAAATACACCTAAATGGAGTATATTGTTTTAGAGTAATAAGAGATGTCTCAGCTCTGATAAAAAAACCATGCCTTGGTTGTTTTGGAAAGCAGTATCTGGGTGTGACCTTCTAATAACTGATGAGATGGTGCTAGCAATAGCCACATGACCATGAAATAGCAGCGTGCACAGGTCCAAAGAACAGGGATAAAAAAAGGTTATGATTTAGTAGAACACATATAGAGCTGATGTTAGTCTGAAGGGCTGAGCCTTGAACTGCAGCACCAGATCCTTGTGCACAAAATGTAGATAATAGCAGAACAACTCTGCTATGATAGCATGCAGAAAGACAATGGCAATATCCAACTTGGTCATCCACAGTCCTGGCAAAAAAATACCAACACAGATTGAGGAAAGACTTCACTGTGAACTTTGGAGGAATTGATTTAGACAAGACTGGTTGATGACCAGATGCCAATGCCAGTCTTCATGGGCACAACAAATAGAAAGGAATAAAACCCAGGAGGAACTGAAACAACTTTATCCACTGCTCCCTTGACCAACAAGTCTCCAATACCCATGGAAGGAAATTTCAAAATCCAAGGATCTGCATGGAGGTGGAAATCCAATACATTAGGAGTATAGTGGTGATGGAGATGTGAAATAAATGATTACTCTTGATGCAAGGACCTATAGTACCTATAACTCTATGGCAAAGGTTTCCCATATATCTATAGATTCTCAGATTCGAGTCTCCACAGATCCCAAAAGCATACAGTGAGCCACCACCATCACTAGCATCATTACAAATTAATAGAGAAACCTTCTGTATATGAGTGGAATGTATTATGGGCTCCAACAGGCTAAGGGGTTGATGTTAAGGGTTGGTACACTCAAACAGAGAAGGAACTATGACCCTCCCTGAAGGAGCCAAGGAAATTCTTGAAGCCAACGTCAACAGGGATGAAAATAGATAGGCAACATCGATCCTCAAATCCAAAGAGTCTGGAATGGGTGCAAAAATCATCAAGGGTTGAAGAAAAGACCTCGAGTAGCTCACCGAGGGTGGTAGCAGGTAGATAAACATCTTCCAACAACTCATTTCTATACAACAAATCCCAACAACACACCAGCCAAGAAACTAGGGAAAGTGCAGAATCTAACAATCAAACCAAGGTGGTTATTAACAATAGTCCTATATCATAATCAAAGTAATATGGGGATCACTGAGAGGCTTTCAATAATAAGATGGAGGGATTACAAATACCACAGCACTGTAGATAGGGTTAAACAAATACTCAAAAACTGTGATCTCTTCAAATTGACCACAGACTCTATTCTGAAACTCCACATTTCCAGATGCAAGTCTATTTTCTGAGAGACTTAATGTGCTTCCATCTAGTGATGGTAGATGAAAACATGTTGTTCTGACAAATATAACAAACAAGGCACAACTCTTCCGTCATGTAACTGAGCAATAAACCTCCCTGCATGAACTGCAATACCTGATGATAGAAGGAAAACTAAGGATTTTGTCTCATACCATTCCACCATTAAGGAAGGTACACACTCAAAACCAACCTGGGAAAGACCCAAAACATCATGCATCAATATACAAATGGCCTCATGAGAAGTCAAATGAGTGGAGGAAGCCACTAGAAAAAGTGAATCTGAATACTCTCCTGAATGTCCAGGATTGTCTGCAAATGTTGCCTCTTGATTTCATGTTATTTCTCCATCTCACCACAGATAAGATCATGGATAGCCTGAACCCAGTTGTGAGCAACACTAAATACCAGGGGTAGGAAACGAGAAACTTGAGTTACCTCTGTGCTAGATATGTTAATCCGAAAGTTTGTCATAAGCTGGCTTCACAAATGAAAGGGATTTTTTTTTTTTTATCTTGTTACAACACACAGGCAACACAAATAACACTCAAAAGTATCTCCAATGGTCATACTACAGAGAAACCCATTGGTGAAAACTTTGTTGAGTAAAAGTGAGAACATTATCTGAAGGAGGTGCTTATATAGTACAAGATAGAGGAGACATTGACACAAGTAGAGAGTGTCATGAGACACACCGCCAAGGTCAATTAAGTGAGGTATAAAAGACTAGAGCAAGTGAAAAAAATATCAAACCAACATTTAGATGAATAAAGGAAAAGAAACCCTAGCAGTTTGGTAGTACCTGTAGTGTAAGGGGAGGTAAATACATGTTGGAACAATGCTTTAAAAAGTATGATTAATTAACCAGATTCATTTGAAGTTTTGCTTTAAGTTCATAGTTCACTCTGATTGGAAATTAAAATAAATACTTATGAATGCCCAACCAAAGCTCAAGGTTTTGAAAACCTGGAAATAATTTAACTGGAATTTTAATTTTAATTGGAATTCTAAGAAACATTCTTGTAAGTCTAACTTTGCACTTCAGTCTGTCACACACACACACACTCTCTATCTTCTATCACACTGCAAAGTCTACAAGTAACTATTTTAATATTTGTTATTTCTATTTTACTTTATTTTAGTATTTTTTTATAATCATAAAATTAACACTGTAAAATAATAATAATGGCAAAAAATTTAGCTCAGACAAAAATTATTCCAACGATCCTAAAATATTTTATTAACATTCCAAAAGTCCCTTGTCCATAACGTATTCTAATGCTTATAAACATACCACACAGTGTTACAGATATTTCAAAAATCCAACCTGATTCCATCACACAAATACAGACTACAAATAAACTATGAACAATGGTGCTAATATTTTAAGAGTTTGCTTTTGTTTGTTCACTTCAGACTAAGTTTTTGCTATTGTTAAAAAATTTGTGATATAAACAAAAGTTAGCTGTAAACAGCCCCTCTTTTGTGTTGTAAAATAGGTGTGGTTGGAAAGAGAAAGCTGAGACCTCTGGTGTTGTAACACCAGTTTAGTGCTAACCCAACCTTCAATGTAACTTAAATGAAAATATAAATCTGTGTTGGGCAAAGAATAAAGTTAAGTATCCTGAATGTCACAAGACATATTACAAATTAGCTGAAGTCTGAAGTGCCCATTACCTTGACATGAAACCACCAGATTAGTTAGCTCTAGAGACAAGTTTCTAACTTCAAGATTTTCTTAGAACAACAATAGGAATGGAGTACAACACAGGCAAGAATTCACCACCTTCTAGTAAAATGAACAATGCTGAATTCATGGTGTTACAGAAAGTAATAGGGACTGTAATAGTATTCAAAGGAGTGAGGCAAAGCATGACTACAGAAACCTAGAGACAAATAATCCAGGAGCTTAAATGCATCAAATGTTATACTAATAACATAATCTAAAAATCTTAACCTTACTATGAAAACTTAGAACAGTCCTGCAATAAGAAGTTAGGGTCAGTGAGGATATAATTAAAAAGATACAAGAGTATTGCATAGGGTTACTGGTGACATGTTTAAAAAAGAGAGGGGAAGACTTATGATAACAACAATAAAACTACACAGTAACTTAACAGTGAAAACGTTTCACAGTTGTTCATATTTTCTGAACTTTATTAGAAAAAAAACAGAGTATATTTTTATAAAAAGCTTTTTTATTCACAAAATGTTCTACAAAATAAAAATTAATTGCTTAGCATTATTGTTTAATAGCACAGTTTTAATGGAATTGGACAAACCTTACTTTTCTCAAATCACCACCAGCACAGTACTCCATAGCAAGGAGAGGAAGGTTGGAACTACTGGTGTCCAAAGCTGAAGGAACCTCGAGAGCAGTGATAACATTTGGATGTTTTAATTTCCTCATGATTTCAACTTCTAGCTTCCACCTTTGTCGATGTTTTGGAGTCATCATGGCATCATTTCCCCAGCGACATTCTTTTATAGCAATTGGTTCATTTGTCTTCTGTGACATAAAAGACAGCTGGTAATACACACTATTACAAAAAACAATGTTAAACCTTAGTTTATTATTATTAATAGTCCAGTTTTTTTATTTTTCTCTACTGGTTTACAGTAAGTCTTAGATATTATTTAAAACTTAAAAAACTAAGTGCTGTCAGTCACACAATGTGCTTACATTTTGTAGTTTAAGTGAAATTTGAAACAAAACAAAGTTACTTGATGGCTATCTTTGGCAGCCATCTCTAATTTCAGAAAGAAAGTAGATAGTCAACTCCACCCACCAACTCTTGGGCTACTCTTTTACCTGTAAATAGTAACACTGTCACATTATGACACCCCCCAAGAATGAAAGGTCAACCATGTTTAGTGATGAGGATTTGAACTGCAAGTTGAGGAACATAACAGCCAGCAATATAAAACCCTACATTTTATAGGAATGATAAGTAGTGAGACATTACATGGAATCATTGGTCTACACTTAATGAATCTGTTCTGTAAAGTGCAAAGTTCACCATTGTCACAAATGTCCATACTGTACCGTCCTCAGTGTATTATGTTTCTCTATGTAAATGCATGTTGGATATGATTCTAGCTTCTTCTTCTTCTACGTTATTATATGTCTTTTATACAACTTCAAGTATACTGGGTGTGATTTTAACACAATTACTAGCTTTTTTTTTTGCTACACTGTGTACAGAATGCATTTCTTTGACATCTAAAAAATACAGCAATATTCTAAGGTCTATTGTTAATCACCTGTTCTGTAACAGTTGCAGCTTTTAACAGATGGTCCAATCTTTGGACAGATATCCATCATTTGTAACGGTGGTTTTGTCTTGCTATAGATACAAGATTTGATTAACACATGAGTTTAAACAGAAAAGTGATGTTTATTTCAAAAATAACAGACTGCATATTTACATTCAAAATGTAATAAGTATGTTTTATTTATTCCTATTATTCGTGATTGTTAAAACACAAATCAAATGGAACAAATGAATGTTTAATTCTGAACTAACCTGATTTCTCCACAGATCCACACCAACCCTCCTGTTCCAAGAACTTTTCTCTCCTCCAATCACCTTTGACATTTTCATCTTCATCTGATGTACTAAGACTTGGTTTCTCTTGTTGTTTCATAGTGACATCTGTTTTATAGTTACACAGGTCACTGTAGTGTAAATAAAATTAAAAGAACAACTTACATACTGTGTACCTTATAAGAACTTGTGCCTGAAAGTGTAATAACTCGTGATGATGAGAAACCCACTCAAAGTAAAAGTGTATCTTAGGATGGCCAGTATGGGTTTAACATTTTTACTAATAAAGCAGAGAGCAACATTTCGATCTTGTTAACCTGAGGTTGACATAAGAAGGTCAGAAGTTGTTCTCTGCTTTATTAGTAAAAGTGTCAATATCCATACGAGCCAACCTGAGATACAAAGTGTAATAACATTTCAGCTACACTGTATCCACTACATCCAGAGTTGATATCTTTTGCTGAATATTAGGGCTTTTTAGGGTGTCGATTGGAATATAACAGAGACATCAATGGTCTACACACTACCTATGTCATTATTTACAACATACACAACCAGACATTCATCATTAATACAGTGAACAATGTCTACAATAAAAGATATAAATAGTTACCTTCTTAATGTTGGTTCTAAATAGATTATTGATATAGTTATTGTACTCACAGATTAACAGTGATAACATTCATACTTCAGAATGAAATAATAATTTCATCATGTTTTATTTTTCTTTGTTTCTATGGAGTAGCCTTCACTGCAAGTTTATTAAAATAAACAAGTGTTCATACAGAAACACTTCTATACATAGAGAGTGTTCCAAGTTATATGACAAATATAAGGGCAGTAATACATGTAATATTTAAAAATCATTTTATGTTTCATTCTAAAAGTAGACTTAAAAAACTGATCTTTTTGCTAAAATTGACATAATAAATTTCAATATTTCTTTTGGATAATTAAAATACCCAGTACAGCAGGTAAAAAACTATAAATGCATTTGAAGATATCAAAATTAAACCTTTTTCAACCAGACACACAAGTTAATAAGAAAGACAACATTCATGAGAGATTTCAAGGCGAGCTATAGTAAATACATACACACACACATCATACATGAAGATTAAGCTTCCACAATCAATTAATTTACTATGTGCATACTAAGATGTTTCACTAACCAATTTGATTATTACTGTAAACTAACAGAAAGATCACTGAAACTGATATTGTATTTTATAAACATAATATCACAAAACTATCATTATAATTTTTCATCATGCAGCCAGTCTCGTTTCGAAGCTTAGATTGGTTAGAAAGATATTTTATAGTGTTATCTATCTTTCCTATTTCATGGTAAGAATTTCAGAACTATGGGACACAAATACAGATGGCACAAGGGTAGGAGTTATCTTCAACTAAGACTGCTTTATTTTTCTAAAAAAGGGTGGTTGGCCTTTGGAATGGATTGTCTTCACATTTTGTACTGTAGTTAATTTAAGAGAGTTTAAGGGTTTGATAAATACATGAATGACAAGTGCTGGTTCAAAGTGTTTTTATTTTAAAATTTAATTTAGTAGGTGAGATAGAGATGAACCAACAGATCTTTCATTGTCCTTAAATTACATTTATTTGTAAAACAATAGTTCACATTTTTAAGATCAGTAAAACATTTCAGACACATATTAAGAGAATCTTATTTTGGTAACAGAATGATTAACTAAGAGCCATCTTATAAGAGTTTAAGAGGAGGGTGCCAAGAAATACAGTTACAGCCATGAAAACCAAATGGTCTCCTTGTTGTCTGTACAACTTGCTAAGTTCTATTTTTCTAATTTCTTAAACTCAAAACAGCTTGTAATCTCACATTTTAGATTGTTTTCTACATTTTTAATACTTGACTTAGTGCTGTTTACACATTTTTAATTACAGTTAATTATTCTAATGAACAATTGACAAACTTGCCCACATAGTCTTATGGCTTGCTAAGTCACTGAGTACTGAGCAACACTACAGTCAATCTAAGACAAAATAATTAATTTGAAAATACTAATGTTAACCAAATATTATAAAGAGAGAAGCTATCGATAACTAACTTTTAAGTATGGAACAACAAAATTATAGGAAAACCACTAGGGTTGAATAAAGTGCAGACACACATCCATATTAGTTAATTACAAGATATAGTATAATATGATGATAAAGTAACTCGTAGGCTTAGTGGAAAAAATAAAACATGTCGATCGTATACAGTTAAAAGTATAAATACAACAATTCTAATGACACTAGATGTATTTCTGCAAGATCACACAAAAATTTCTGTCACAATAGTATACAAAACCAAAATTAAGAATAATAAATTTTTATTCCTTGTTTTAGAAGTTAACATGCTACTTTGTCGTTGTGCGAGTGGTTAAAACAGGTGACCATTCCAGACAGCCTTCAGTCACGTTTCTGGAAAATTACCCCAAACTTTATCTTTCTAAGAACTATTATATTGAAGGAATTTGATTATAAGAGCAAAATTGTACAAACACTTACGTATACCAGTATCTGAATTATTGATCAAAATGTTGACACTTTGTGCAGAAAAACTCTTTATGTAATATAGTCTAAAAGAATTAAAATGACATCCAAATAATGGTGAATTTAACCCAACTAGAATTAAAATTAATAATTATCCAAAATAAATATTTTTTCCTTTATGACAGTTCAAAATGATTAAAATTATATATATATATATATTTACACACACACACAAAGAATGATGGACAGTTGAACCAACTGGGATCACAATTAATATTCAAAATAATTGAAAAACATTGTGTTACTAGAAAAATTGAAACAGAAATTAAATACAAAAGTTTGGAGAGAAAGTATAAAAGTTATTTTATTTAATACTGATTTGAGGGTTTAAAACCTTGTTTATTGTTATAATTGTTTTATACTTTATTAGTTATTATTAATAGTTTCAGTGATGTTTACATATTTATTTGTCAAATCTTCTGTAACACATTCTTTGAAAATCATTTCTCATTTTGAATAAATTCATATTCTTTGTGTTCAAAATTTGCTCTTTCTTTTTACATAAAGAATTAAAATAAAATCCATAAATATAAAATTGAGAAAAATAATTGATATCTATTACTTTTACATCTAAACATTCTAAATAAATGTAGTAGTCATGTATCAGAACGTTAGAAATTAGAACTTACGGTCAAAGTTCTTAATTTAACATTGTTTGACCGGGTGGTTAGGGCACTCATCACATAATCTGAAGGGTACGAGTAGTGTTATTAATCTAACTAGAAGAATAATATATTATGTACAATGATTCAAATCTGTTTATCATATCAACAATATCACACCTTTCTACAGCTGCACAGTGCACTTCACAACTGAAATTTGTATTCTCTTGAAATTCAATCGTGAATTGACGATTCGAGTACTTGTATTAATCAAATAGTCACCTAATTAACGTCAACATATAGCGCTATAAACAAACGTGACTTGATTCATGTAATTAATGTGAAAATGGACTTTTTTTTTTTTTTTTCTCAAACACAACCTTTTGGAAATAGGTAAGCGATTGTCCTTGACGATTCAAGTTTTCACTGTGTGCAATTACCAAAATTAAAAAAAAAAACTGATACAATGACTTTACAACTTAGTCCTGAATTTTTTCATTAAAACACTTACTTTGACATCTACTGCCCGTCTTCTTCATAAATGCCAACTACAAACTTACAAATTTAATTAATATTAGGGCAACATTAAATTTAAAGAAAATAATGATAAATTAAACATTTATAATTAAAATGAATTTAATTTTATGTAGTTTATATAAACTAATGTTTATGATTCCCTCACGCCTAACCACAGTAAAAACAAACCTATGAAGGGAACGTTTAGAAATTACTACACGATAAGTAGAATTTTACAAATTTAACTGTAATGTTTTCACTGCAATAGAAAATTAACAACCTGTCATATTATAGTAATAAAAATATTTTTTTTCTATTTAAAGCAATGTAAGTCTATAATTTCACAAGGGATATTCAAAATCAGGTAATTCCAAATAAAATTCCGGCTTCCAAGTTAAATAATGTTTATTTTGAGAAACTCAAAACAACACCGCATTTCAGAACGTATTTCTAACCCTTTTTTTATTTGAATTGGTAAACAGTGAAATTATATTAGTTTTCTTAATGACAATAATCTTTGTGAAACAGCTACACCGCCTCTACCCAAAGTATTCTATATTTTCTAGTCATTTCGAGTGTCAATTTTTCTACCTGTTAGGACTTCGAGTCTATTGCAACTTTTCTAACCACTGCTGCATTCTGGTGCACTCTTCTTCCATCACAAGTCTTTCATTATTTTAAACGTTAGTTTTCAGGTAAAAAAAAATTCAAACATAGGATTTACAATAATTTTATTCAGCGATTTTAGAATTTTCACGCAAAGATACACACGAGCTATTTCTACAAAACGTTTCTGTTTTAGAAATGTTAGAAAGACATGTAGACAACAATATGTATTTGTTTTTTTGTTTTTTTTTATCAGAATAGTCTGATTTGACCTACACTTTTACAGCGTATTCACGATCGCAAAGTGTTGGAAGAAATTTTTCCGCAATGAGACACAAACAATAAACTTTTGTGTAAAAAGTCAGCCTGAGAAAAACAAATATTTAATCACCGCATAAGGATTGTTCTTAAGGTCACATCTTGTGGTGTGTTCAAGCAGAGTGTAATTAATAATTTGAAATGGGAAGTAGAACATAAGTTATACATAAAAACAATGCTTTATTTAACAACAATGGGACACAAAAGTTGCATGATATAAAAACACTATCAAACAACTTTTCTTTTATAGTTCAGCTAGCTTGTGGTGGCTACTCGTGTGATATGTAAATACTGTGTGCCTCTCTCACCTATATTACATACTAAATATAGTGAACAGAGATTGTAACTGATTCTGGAGTTCCAGTTCATAACTTGCCAAATCCGAACTAAAACGTGTGGTAGGTAATTCTGTTCTAGATGTTATTCTTTGTAGCATGAATCTGTCAAAAATATTATGTTCATATTGAATTATTGAATTGTAACCAATACCGCCTCAAATATGAGGTTGCCTTTTAACTTTCACAATGGTATATACACTCGAATTCTTTTGATTCAATTTAGCAACTGCTGAGCTACAAAGAACATGATGATCGTAAGAGCGCTTAGGTGCTTTCAAGCAGTGATGTTTGTTTATTTTCTCCCCAGCAAAATTGATGTTCTTTAAGTTGACAATGTGTCAAGCTCTCTTTTGTCATTTTAACTTTGAACTTCAAATTCAGTTTATCGGGAAACGTATTTTTTATTTACAGTTGTTTTAAAATACAGTTTAACTTTACTCAAATACATTTTAATTCGATCCTTCTTAGTTACAACCAATGCCGATATTAAAAAAAAAAAAAAGCTCTTAACTACCATAAACAACTTTTGACCCACGGATCTCTGCATTTTTGTTAATAACATATATTTACATTGCCCATCTTTGCAGTGAATCTTGTCTTGTTCGTTGCACTAACCTGGCATGACCAGATGGGTTAAGGCGTTCGACTCGTAATCCGAGGGTCACGGGTTATCCCCATCACACCAAATGTGCTCGCCCTATCAGCCGTGGGGTCATTAAGATGTGACGGTCAATCCCACTATTCGTTGGTAAAAGAGTAGCCCAAGAGTGAGCAGTAGATGGTGATGACTAGCTGCCTTCCCTTTAGTTTTACACTGCTAAATTAGGGACGGCTAGCGCAAATAGATCTTGAGTAGCTTGGGGCAAAATAAGAAACAACAAACAAATCGTTGCACTAAGAACAAAATATCTATGCTTGTCCACCCACTTACTATGTTTACAAACTTATCATTGTTATAGTGATCACAGAACTGGGATTTCAGTCTTACAAATACTTGAATTTTTCATCGAATAATGAGTAGAAAATTTCATCAAACGAGGAAAAGACCAAATCATAAGAAACACGAAAGAAGTAATTGAAAGAATTATATTACAGCTCCAAATGCCGCCAGAACTTTCCTATAACAAAATGGTATACGTTATTCAGTCAAATCTCATTAACAAAAACAAAAACAAAAAAAATTCGCTTCTCTCTTTTCATATTTACCTAATAGAAGAGACAACTCATTAAGACCAGCTTACGAATCACTCAAAAGAAATCGATTAGATGAAAACACAAATAAGTTTCGAATCAAGACAAACTAAAGTCAAAATTAACATAGTTCAAGAGTGAGTATATTATCCAGAGGTGGATTTAGAGAGGGTGGTTATGCTGGCAGTATAATCTTAAATATGTAAAAGCTAATATCAGAATTAACATATACTACATGGCCAAAAGTATGTAGACCCCCCGACCATCACACCCATATGTGCTTGTTGAGCATCTCATACCAAAACCATGAAGTTGGTCCCCATTTTGTTCCTATAACAGCCTCTACTCTTCTGAGAAGGCGTTTCACTAGATTTTGGAACATGGCTGCGGGGATTTACTCCTATTCAGCCACAAGAACATTAGCGAGATCAGGCTCTGATATTGGATGAGAAGGCTTGGCTCGCAGTCAGGCGTTCTAATTCTTCCCGAAGGTGTTCTATGTGGTTAATGTCAGGGCTCTGTGCTGGCCAGTCAAGGTTTTTCAGACCAACCTTGACAAACTATGTCTTTATGGACCTCGCTTTGTGCAAGGAGGCATTGTCATGGTGAAACAAGAAAAGGGCCTTCCCCAAACTGTCCACAAAAGATGGAAGCACACAATTTTTTTTAGAATGTCAATGTATGCTGATGTATTAAGATTTCCCTTCACTGGAACCAAAGAACCTAAACCATGAAAAACAGCCCCAGACCATTATTCCTCTTCCACAAAACTTTACAGTTGGCACTATGCATTCAGGCAGGTAGTGTTCTCCTGACATCTGCCAAACATAGATTCATCCGTTAGACTGCCAGATAGTGATGCATAATTCATCACTACAGAGAATGCACTTCAATTGCTCCAGAGTCCAATTTTGATGTGCTTTACATCACTCCAGTCGACGCTTGGCATTGCACACGGTGATCTAAGGCATGTGTGCGGCTACTTGGCCATGAAGCTCCTGACGAACAGTTCTTGTTCTGACGTTGCTTCCAGAGGCAGTTTGGAACTCGGTAGTGAGTGTTGCAACTGTGAACAGACGAGCTTTACGCGCTTCAGCACTTGGGGATCCCGTGCTGCGAGCTCGAGTGACCTACCGCTTCGTGGTTAAGCTGTTGTTGCACATAGACATTTCCATTTCACAATAACAGCACTTGCAGTTGACCGGGGCATCTCCAGCAGGGCATAAATTTGACGAACTGACTTTTGGGAAAGGTGTCATCCTGTGACAGTGCCACGTTGAAAGTCACTGAGCTCTTCAATTTTGAATTTATTTACAACAATAATAACATTAAAAAAATTGACGAGTTTTAAAAATACACCTTGCATATTTACTCTGCGAGAAAAAACACGTTACATATATATACCATGTATAAGAAGTTAAAACAAAAGGAAATAATGCAAACATAATAAAATAAAATAGAAAATCAAAAAGGAACAGTGATACTAAATAAATGTAGAAAATATATACATACATACAAATACATACAAATTTAACAAGCTAAAAACATTTAATATATACAAAATTAACATGGCACAAGAATTAAAAACATATATCTAGATATATACACGGCTGTTAATAATTAAAGAAAACAGAAAGAAACAAAATAATAAAATTACACAAAATGATTACAAAATACAAAAACAAACACTACAACTGAAAGCAGAAGTTGAGATAGGGTGGCTCAGAACCCGCCCTCGACTCGACACCCCACCAGCGCACAGAGAGGCGAGACGTCTGGCCATCATCGATGGTAAAAGTCCTTAGGGCTCAGCAGCTGATAATCTGCCCCAAAACGGAATAACAGCCTATACCTGGCCACATTCAGAATCTTGAAGTACGACACCAGTGCCCGTTCGAAAGCAAATTAGTTTCAAACAATCCAGATGACTACTTGAAGACTATTAGAGTATACTGGAAGGATTGTTTGTCTTTTTGTTTTTTGAGTTTCGCACAAAGCTACTCGAGGGTTATCTGTGCTAGCCGTCCCTAATTTAGTAGTTTAAGACTAGAGGGAAGGCAGCTAGTCATCACCACCCACCGCCAACTCTTGGGTTACTCCTTTACCAACGACTAGTGGGATTGACCATCACATTATAATGCCCACACGACTGAAATGGCGAGTATGTTTTGTGCGACCGGGATTCGAACCCGCTACCCTCGTGTTACGAGTCGCACGCCTTAACACGCTTGGCCATGCTGGGCCCCAGTTGAAAGCTTGGACGCAGCTATCAACATGACGCAGCACAATGTGGCCCCATATAACGTCTCATGGAAGAGCAGGATAGTATTGCTCAATTCTGTGGACATATTCAGGGACCAGCAAGCTGTAGAGTGAACAAAAGTCCGTTGAGACATCATTAGAAGCAACACGGCATCGCCGAATCGCCGCAGTAGCGTCCACATACCAAGAAGGAGAGTCAAAACACATTGTTATTTGCAGGCTCGGCGGAACACCAAAGAACCAGCGCCCTGTGCCAACCAAGAATCGAGTGAGGTGGTAACAGGGATAACTCTCCAAAAGACAAACAGCAAAAGGTGATCGATAGTAAAAGAGAAAGACATCGGTTACAGACACATAGGATGCCCCTGCAAGGTCCCATGGGTGAGAGGATCAAGGAAAGCCGAGATACAGCCTTAGGCCTCCCATCCCACAGGAAGGTAAAGACATGGCGCTCGATAGCCCATGCAGTGCGATCATCTAAAGGAAGAATAGCCCAAGGTACCAGACCAAGGGGAGTATCCTCCTCCTCACGATCTCTGCTTTGCCAAACAAATCAGCAGTAACGGTAATCATGCACCACCTCCCCCAGGCAACTTCAGGACTCGCAAGGAAACAAATTCGAAAACAAGTGATTGGGGAAGAGGTCCTATACAGTCCAAACAGGGAGGCAGCAGTGAGGCCCGTTTGCCCAAACACCCAGCCCGAAATTGGCGTAGTTGATCCGGACAGCACTGAGAGTAACGATGGACAATGGCCAGCACTGAATCCAGGGAAGTTGAATTATCAAGGAACAGGTTCACATCATCTGCATGGGAAACATACTAGGCATCCACACCCACCGGCAAATGGAGGTCATGTACTAACACTGAGTGATACAGATAAAAGAGCAGGCACTCGATCACCAACACATAAAGTGAAAGAAACAAAGAACAGCCCTGATGAACCCCTTGTAAGATTGGAAAGGAAGCTGTCAGACATATGTTAATCAAAAGCTTGGTCGAATCAGTCGCGTACAAGGCTTGCACATGCTGGACAGAAACAAAAGAAAAGCCACATCTCTCCAAAAAAACCACAAAAATTTGTGGTAAACACGATCAAAGGCTTTGCTCTGATAGAGAATAGCAAATATAGCAGAGTTATCCTTGTCTATAATGTAATGGAACAGGTCCCTGAGAAGCACCAGATTTTGTTGTATGCTTTTACCCTGCACGCCAAACATCTGAGTACAGTGAACGAAATGAGGCATAACTGCACCTAAATGGAAACAGAGGGCTTTTGAAATAATCTTTGTATTCACATTCAAGAGAGATAGGGATGCCAGGAGGAAAGATCTTCAGACTGTTTGGGATCCTTCCATATAAGTGTAATGAGCCCATCCAGCGTACCAGGCAGCATAAATCTCCCAGTCAAACAACTGTTAAAAAGTCTGACAAAGAAGGGTCTGACAAAATGCTACACTTGGCGATAAAATTCCAGTGGCAGTCCATCCGGCCCAGGACACTTTCCAAGCAGCATACATCGAATGGCTAACCAACATTCATACAAGCTGATGGGTTTCACCATCTGACAGTGAAAAGAAGGATCGAGGGAAGGCAAAAGCCGAGTGATGTCCTGCCACAACCCCTCGTCCACTGGTGAAGCCGAATACAAACGGCGTTAAAAGCCGAGGCACGCATCTAGAACGTCATGATCACAGAAGATGATTGACTGTTCTCCAACAACAGACTAGAGATGTGTCTGGTCTTGACCATCTCCTGTGCCTTGTACAGTGAAACTCTAGTAACATTTCGGAGGTCGAGAGATTCTATTACATTAGAAACGCTCGATGCATGGAATAGTTTAGAATATTGCAAATCTATTTCTCTACAAAGGTTCTCAATGTACACGAGGACCCAGTGATTCATCAGTCTTTTATGCAGTAAAGTCATGTTTTGCTTGCCTCGCAAGGCCAGGGAGCGAGATCACGATGCCTCATGGCAGTTTGCCAACAAGGAGGTACAGACTTCCCGCCAAACAGGATCCGTCAACAGAACACAGTTCCTGGACCAAGGCAATCAATTTGTATCCCACCTCATTATCGGTAAAGAGGAAGACGTAGAGCGTTCACACTATAGGATCTTAAGAAAGAGTGACAAAGTCCTGGAATGTGGCACTAAGTGCCCGATGGTCAGACAAATAAAACGAGACATCACCAACCTGAGGCCCGGCATGGCCAAGCGTGTTGAGGCGTGCGACTCGTAATCTGAGGGTCGCGGATTTGCATCTCCGTCGCGCCAAACATGCTCGCCTTTTCAGCCGTGGGGGGCGTTATAATGTGACGGTCAATCCCACTATTCGTTGGTAAAAGAGTAGTCCAAGAGTTGGCGGTGGGTAGTGATGACTAGCTGCCTCCCCTCTAGTCTTACACTGCTAAATTAGGGACAGCGAGCACAGATAGTAGTTTTGTGCGAAATTCCAAAACAAACAAACAAACAAACAAAATCGCCAACCTAGTGAACTGCAGCCCTGTCAAGGCTCTGCTTAAGGCCAGGTGTATCATAAAACCTGTTTAGGCGACAAGAAATTACCTGACCAGTCAACATCGCCACAAAAGCTTGTTTGTTTGTTTGTTTGTTTTGGAATTTCGCACAAAGCTACTCGAGGGCTATCTGTGCTAGCCGTCCCTAATTTAGCAGTGTAAGACTAGAGGGAAGGCAGCTAGTCATCACCACCCACCGCCAACTCTTGGACTACTCTTTTACCAACGAAAAGTGGGATTGACCGTCACATTATAACGCCCCCACGGATGGGAGGGCGAGCATGTTTGGCGCGACGGGGATGCGAACCCGCGACCCTCAGATTACGAGTCGCACGCCTTAACACGCTTGGCCATGCCGGGCCACCCCACAAAAGCAGACTCGTAGAGTGTGCACCAGACATCGAAAAATTCGTAATCCGACAACACCGCGTGCAGAGATCCTGTACACTAATTACCAGAAATAGGACTGCCTGCAATCTTGTCAAGGTGAGGATCCAGTACATAGTTGAAGTTACCTGCGTTTTGAAACACCTGTCTAAGCCCGAGAAGAAGGCTGACCAGGCAATAGACATTAACAAGCCGAATCTTACGATCCCCAGTGATAACATCAACGCATACAACCTGCTGTTCAGCATTACTATGTGATGCGAGGATGGTACCATTAAATTGAGGGTGAAGAAGGGTCCTCACACCACGCGCACGCGTCATGCCAAACGACCAGAAAGCACGGACTGGAAAAAGGGAAGAAAACGAAAAGTTGTCCCTCCTAGAGGCAAAATGGGTCTCCTGCAAGAATATGGCATCAACCGCAAAGCAGTTGAAGAAGGAAACTGCGTAGGATTGCTTTGCAACGCCACGCATCCTCCGAATATTAAGTGTAATGCAAGAGAAACCCATCGACCAGTTCAGATGAGGGGAAATCAGTGTCGCTGCTGCTTCAGTTGAACTGACTGTGCAGGGGGGACCAGGCTGCCTCTTGAGACCACCCAACTTCAACCCCACTTCGCAGCTGTAGCTGCCAGAATCCGTCCACCGCCTCTGCCCAGTAGATACACCCAGAGTGAAGTCTGGGAGATTCAAAGGTCTGCAGAGTCACTCTCCTTCCCTGTCCCGAAAGGCTAGGGAGACTGGGAAAGACAACAAGGTAATCTTGCGAGCTAGGTGGAGATCGTCGGGGTGGGGTCAACAACGCCGACAGGGGAAAAAGTCAGATTACCCACAACACCAACAACGCCCTCAGAGCCCTGAACCACATCCACACCAGCTAGGGAAGGCTGGACCACCTTAAAAGCACCATCTCCATTGTTTTGACCTGTTGGTTCCATGGTCACACGCTGGTCTCCAAAGGGAAAGCCCCCTTTGTCCATCCCCTTTGGGCATGTGTGGACGACAGCAGCGTCGTCACGTAACGCCCGTTTCCAAAGTGTTGTAAACACTCCACGTGGCTACCCCCCAAGTCGGTGTTCAAGGCGTCTATCACTGCCGAGGGTAGCGAGGCCGCGGGCACCACAAAGCGGATGGACCGCGGCCGAGAAGAATAGGGCCGGATGGCCATAGCCATGGCGACCTACTGTTTGGTTACGCACAGAAATAAGAGAGAAAAACAACAACTACAAAGCACAAAATCTTGACTACACACGAATAAAGAACACGAAATTAACGGCACACGATGCAAAACGGTTACAACTCCGTAAAGATGCAACGGCAGAAGAAAAGTCAACGTCGCAGCATGACTGACAATGTGTGGTTATGGTGCATGATGGTTATGGTGCATGACTGTATGCTTGATGTTATGCACCTGTTAGCAATGGATGTAGTTGAAATAGCCGAACCCACTAGTTAGAATGGACATCCACATAGTTTTGGCCATGTAGTGCAGTTCGCAGTTCAAAAGTGAGCACATTCTGTTCGTCTAATATTTGTAACCGAGTACAGAAAACTGTACCAAAATTAAAATAATAATGAACAAAACACATTTATAAATACTGAATATTATCAAAGGGCTTGGAACTGAAAATGAAATTTTAAACTAAACGGCGTCTTATATGTGCTTGGATTAAATCACGAGATAAGTTCAGGCATAGCCAATCGTAGTTTTGAATTATTAATCTGTGTGAGACAGTTGTTACTGTGTTTATATTAAAGCCACACTGGATTTTTTGCTGTATTCATTACGAGGAATCGAACCCTTAGACTTGTCGCTGTCCCACAAGAAGATGGTTTTGGTCAGCTCTTTGAACACGTGTGTGTGTTTTCTTATAGCAAAATCGCATTAGGCTATCTGCTGAGTCCACCGAGGGGAATCGAAACCCAGACTTTAGCGTTGTAAATCCATAGACTTACCGCTGTATCAGAGGGGGACGTCTCTTTGAACATAATAAAAGGATTAGAACTCACTACTGTGAAAGACCCACAGCTTAAAATGCCTTGTTTAGTGGAATCACGTCTCGAACTTCGGATGTTTCGATACGCAATCTGGTGAGCTAATATTAAGAATTCACCCGACTTTCTTGACAAAATAATTTTAGTTTTGTTGCCTACTCATCAGTGCTGTAGAAAAAAACAAAAAAAAAACACCCTCTTAGTGTACTTCTCCGTATGGTTTCTTTTTAAATTAGCCAAAGCTATACGAGGGCTATCTGTGCTAGCCGTCCCTAATTTAGTCTAGAAGGAAGGCAGCTAGTCATCACCACTTACCGCCAATTCTTGAGCTACTATTTTACCAACGAACAGTAGGATTGACCGTCACATTATAACGCCTCCACGGCTGGGAGAGCAAGCATGTTTGGTGTGACGGAGATTCGAACGCGCGATAAATCTAAAACTATTGTTTAACTTACGAATTTTAGGGAAAGCGTAAACACAGAATATACAAAACCTGAAAGGTATTACAGTCAGGTGACAAGATTACACATCAATCTCCCTGTTCGTTGTTGTTGTTTTTTTATCAAGTTATTATATTTTATTGGAATTTTTCTAAGGGAAACTTACGAACAGCCATTTAACAACTGAACTACACAAGAAATGTTAGTAATTTTAAACAAACCTGTCACTCAAAGTGAATTGACTATTACATAATTAATAGAAATGTTGTATTGTAAATAAATAATTATTTGTTAAATAATGTTATAGGGTTAGCTGGTGGTAATGCGCAGTTTTGGAAAGAAATATTGATTTCTTATGTATATATACTACTATCACCCCCCATTGATTTCACCTTTTCTTTATAAAACTACATGTAGAATTTTATTCCTTTTTGTTTTGTTTGTTTGTTTGGGAATTTCGCACAAAGCTACTCGAGGGCTATCTGTGCTAGCCGTCCCTAATTTAGCAGTGTAAGACTAGAGGGAAGGCAGCTAGTCATCACCACCCACCGCCAACTCTTGGGCTACTCTTTTTACCAACGAATAGTGGGATTGACCGTCACATATACACCCCCACGGATGGGAGGGCGAGCATGTTTAGCGTGACGCGGGCGCGAACCCGCGGATTACGAGTCGCACGCCTTACGCTGTTTGGCCATGCTAGGCCAATTTTTTTTTTTTAATTCCTCCTGTTAATAGTGCAAAGCTATCGAAACATCTAGTTTTTTTTTTCTTTTGGTTTTATTGTCGTCCAAATAATATTGTGTCCTCAGAACGGCTGGCATTATCACTTTCACTGATAAGCAAAGAAACAGGAATTTCTAATTTTCGCTGTATATGACTTAATCTGGTGATATATTTTCATCAGGGGTGTAGATTTTTTACACCCGATGGAGGGGATGATTTTTCCAACCACTTACGTGAACTGTTCAATTTGCAAATTGGTAGTCTCTGATTACGTGAACCTGAAAGCTGTAAACATGCAGTCACAGAGTAATCTTGTTGCCACGATACTTGCATGTATACTTAGGCCCACTGACTAACACTTACGAACTATCGCTTAGATCGAAAAGCTTAGAAGCACGCCTATATTAAAGATGTGCATTTCGGCTACTGAAAAAGCCTACATCTAGGCCTAATTATGTAATTCGATTGGTAAGAACACGGTAATCACAAGAACATACATACAATTTGTAGGCCTGTGATACTATAAAACAATTCAGCAAACCAAACTGTACGGGGGGTGATTGTATGCACCATACCCCCCACCTAAAATTAAAGGGGATGTATCCCCCATCCCCTCAGGATCTACGCCCGTGATTCTCATTATACATTTACGTTTGATATTGTTCATGGGAATAAGTTCAGTATGAAATAAAATATTAAGTTCCCTAAAAATATATAAAATAATTATTTACTTTCTCAATAGGTGGCAGGATATATATTTTTATGCAAATCTTATGAACTTGAGAGTTTCTTGTAGGTGATTTATATCCACGTTATTATCAAAATGTTATTCAGTTTGATAAAGGTAATTTTATTACGTCTTTACAATATACTTATCAATGCATAGTTTTTAGTAAGTCTTAAATTAAAATAGAAGATTGATTTTAACTTATCTCTGGGTTTCCTTATTGCGTGTAACATGAAACACCAAAGATAATTTTAATCATGTATTGAAGTTTATTATCGAATAGACTGTTACCATGTAAACTTTGTGCTGATACCTTTTAAACGTGACAGGTTTTATCTACTATTTAGTTATAGAGTATTGTCGTTCAGCATAACTATCGTGTTTTGTTATCAATAGTGTTTCTATATTTTATATTTCTTTCTATTTGTAGACATGTATTTGGGTAGTTAGGGGTGACGGCATATGAAAACAAATATTTAATTTAAAGGTACAGAAAAATTAACACTTTCATGTCAGTGAAAGTCGTAATGTAGATAATTTTAAAATTCAAGAGACAAAGTCGCTACATCTCAGATGGGGGCTGCTGGACAAAGCACTTAGTCATCACCACCCACCGCCAACTCTTCGGCTACTCTTTTACTAACGAACAGTGGGATTGAACGTAACATTATAACGCCCCATGGCTAAAAGGGGCGAGCATATTTGATGTGACAGGGATTCGAACCCGTAACTCTCGGATTAGGAGTTGGAGCGTTATAATGTGACGGTCAACCTCACTAGTCGTTGGCAAAAGAGTAGCCCAAGAGTTGGCGGTGAATGTGATGACTAGCTGCCTTCCCTCCAGTCTTACGCTGCTAAATTAAGGACGGCTGCACAGATAGCCCTCGAGTAGCTTTGCGCGAATTTCAAAAAAAAACAAACAAACAAACAAACACAAGTTACTTGTTAACTATTTGTGTTAATACATTGTTTCTATGCTGACAAACTGGATTTTATGCTAATAGTTTCATCTGGTCTGAATGTCCAATTAGACTTGTGTAAAAACGTTTTGAAATTTTACTTATATATTGAGAAACCTAATTAATATAGACATGTTAAAGAGTTTATAAGTAATAAGTCAATAATATGGCAGCAGACCCACAGAGATTGGGAGTATAGGGTCAATGACAGAAACAAACACCAAGAACATCACATCAGCATTCAGCATTTTATGAAACATCAGTCGCGCCAGAAAGTACTTCAGGAGAGCGCGTGCCAACTGTTTTTCATGCCACCAGATGTTTCTGCTGTCAGGGACGGGAATAAGGCACTAGAAAATGGAGAAGGATTTTTTTTTTCTCTCAATGATATTCTAACGCTAGGGTTAGAATTTTTACTTTTCTTGGCCTGAAGAAGCACTTGTTTTAAATAAACTACAAACCTGTATCAGGAAATAAATGAACGAATTTGTAATAATAACTTTGTTTTGGTTCGGCTCCCACGTATTAGCTGTGACCTAATGATTAACCCATCAGACTGTGTAGGCCCGGCAAGGCCAAGCGTGTTAGGGCGTGCGACTCGTAATCTGAGGGTCGCGGGTTTGCATCCCCGTCA
The DNA here is from genome assembly GCF_004210375.1 of Tachypleus tridentatus. NCBI lineage: Eukaryota > Metazoa > Arthropoda > Merostomata > Xiphosura > Limulidae > Tachypleus > Tachypleus tridentatus. Next base: position 93,771,108 of record NC_134831.1, read on the forward strand.
CACCAAACATACTCACCCTTTCAATCATGGGGGCGTTATAATGTAACGGTTACTCCCACTATTCGTTGGTAAAAGAGTAGCCCAAGAGTTAGCGGTGGATTATGATGACTAGCTGCCTTTCCTCTGGTCTTACACTGCTAAATTACGGACAGCTAACGCAGATAATCCTCATAGATGTTTGAGGGAAATTCAAAAACAAACAAACACGCACCATTTAGAGACACTATCTGATTGTGAACTAAAGGTCTGTTGGCAATAACTTGTATTTAATAAAAGGTAGACACGACATATTATTTTTACATGCCTTTGATTTAGAAACTGTAATGGACAAATTAAGAGAAATGTGGGGTTTTAAAAATGTAGTTTTACGTTTTTTGGTACAAATCTTAGACCTATTGGTTTCTAATGCTTCGTCAGCTTTATGAGTTCAGACTGTAACATTTATAACATTATACTGAATAAATAACTGTTTCTCTCTTTTGTTTCGTATCGTCCAGTCCAACTAATGAATTCTAGTATTAAGCGAAACGCATTCTGACAGTTGATCGTCTCTAGTTGATAGTTGATGCCAATCCCATGTATTGAGGCCCCTTAATGGCGCAGAGGTACGTCTGTGGACGTAAAATACTAGAAACCAGGTAACCCACGTACTGAGAGACAGCAAGCATGACTGCACGTTCTATGGTGGGATATTTCCTGATACGAATCGCATGCAAGTTAATCATTAATTGTATTTTGAAGCGTCTTTCGTGAAGTTATTTCATACATTATCATATTAATTGAAAAAGTAAACACTTACGGCTAACATTGCGTTAATGAGTACCAAAAGGGGAACACAATTATACAGATATCTATAACAATTTACAACATTTGTAGAAAAAATTATACATTTATAGATAAATAGAAATAAAATAGAAAATAACTCAAAATCTAATTACGATTTAGAAATATTTAGAAATGATGTTTGTATTAAAAGCTACACAGTGGGCTATCTGTGCTTTGCCCACCACATGAATTGAAACTCAAATTGTAGAATTTCGTAGACTTTCCGCTGTTCAACTGAGAGTGATGGATTGCAAATGATTTTGTTTTGTTTTTTTAATTCGCACAAAGCTACACGAGGGCTATCTGCGCTAGCCGTCCCTAATTTAGAGCGTAAGACTAGAAGGAAGGCAGTTAGTCATCACCACCCACCGCCAACTCTTCTGTTACTTTTTTACCAACGAACAGTGGGATTGAACGTTACATTATAACGCCCCATGGCTAAAAGGGCGATCACGTTTGATGTGACAGAGATTCGAACCCGTAACCCTCGGATTAGGAGTTGGAGCGTTATAATGTGACGGTCAACCCCACTAGTCGTTGGTAAAAGAGTAACCCAAGAGTTGGCGGTGAGTGGTGATGACTAGCTGCCTTTCCTCTCGTCTTACACTGCTAAATTAGGGACGGCTAGCACAGATAGCCCTTGAGTAGCTTTGCGCGAATTTCAATAAACAAACAAACAAACTCAAGTTACTTGTTAACTATTTGTGTTAATACACTGTTTCTATGCTGGCAAACTGGATTTTATGCTAATAGTTTCATCTGGTCTGAATGTCCAATTAGATTTGTGTAAAAACGTTTTGAAATTTTACTTATATATTAATACTTATAATTAATAGAGACATATTGAAGGGTTTATAAGTAATAAGTCAATAATATGGAAGCATACCCACAGAGATTGGGGGTATAGGGTCAATGACAGAAACACTTAGAACATCACATCAGCATTCAACATTTTAGGAAATATCAGTCGCGCCAGAAAGTACTTCAGGAGAGCGCGTACCAACTGTTTTTTATGCCACCAGATGTCTCTGCTGTCAGGGACGGGAATAAGGCAGTAGAAAATGGAGAAGGATTTTTTTTTTTCTCTTAATGATATTCTAACGCTAGGATTAGAATTTTTACTTTTCTTGGCCTGAAGAAGCACTTGTTTTAAATAAACTACAAACCTGTATCAGGAAATAAATGAACGAATTTGTAATAATAACTTTGTTTTGGTCCGGCTCCCACGTATTAAGCTGTGACCTAATGATTAACCCATCAGAATGTGTAGGCCCGGCATGGCCAATCGTGTTAAGGCGTGCGACTCGTAATCTGAGGGTCGCGGGTTCGCATTCCCGTTGCGCCAAACATGCTCGCCCTTTCAGCCGTGGGGATGTTATAATGTGACGGTCAATCCCACTATTCGTTGGTAAAAGAGTAGCCTAAGAGTTGGCGGTGGGTGGTGATGACTAGCTGCCTTCCCTCTAGTCTTACACTGCTAAATTAGGGACGGCTAGCACAGTTAGCTCTTGAGTAGCTTTGTGCGAAATTCAAAAACAAACAAACAAAACAAATATATATATAGACCGTTATACGGTTAATGAGGCTAAACAAAGCCCTTATGGAGATGGCTTTTCGCCATCATTTCTTGGTCAGTCATACAAAATTTCTGATTATTAAAAACAACAGTGTATAAATATGATGAAAAGAAGAACAATTCTTATAACTAATCCAATAACTGGTTAACTCTATGTACGTAACACATACACCATAATTTAGAGATGAAATACCTTCAACCTATTGTGAAAGTCTTTCATTTCTTTGATTAAAAAGCTTGGTATGACGTATTGGAAAATTCATGATTTAAGCTACGATTACTGGGCATGACCCGTACTTTCAGCTGTGTAATATAAAAGTGGCAGTCAATCCCGTTATTTGGATGACGTATTTATAAACGAAGCTCGCGGTATCGGCTCTGATGACTGACTACCCTCCTTCTGATAAACCTTTCAGTAGCACAGCGATAAGACTGTTGATGTATCATGCTAGAATTCGGGTTTTGATACCTGTGGAAGGCACAGCACACATAGGCTATTGGGTAGGTTTGTGTTTGACTAAAAACAAACAAATCCCTCTGATAGTTGTTCAAAAATATAGGGGATATATGTATATAAATATCTATGAATCATAGGACTGAATGTTTGTTTTGTTGAATTTCGTGCAAAGCTGCACAAAGGTTATTCACACTAACCACCCCACTCCTCATTTAGAAGTGATAGACCAGAGGTAAGACAGCTAATTCCAGACCACCCACTGTCAACTCTGTCACTAGCGGAAAATAGGATTGATTATCACGTTATGACGACTCTACGGCTGAAAGGGTTTCGAACCCTATATCGTAGCTGTGTTTGACTTGGCCATTTAACTTACTTACCAAAGAGGAACCATTCATGTTGGAACATTATATCAACTCGGTTTTCAGCCGTCAGCAATCGTTAATTTCTTATCACCTGTACGAGTAAAAAAGGCTATTACTCAATTATTTTTTACTGCTTGAGTAAACTGACTGTCGTCCAACTATTTCTTATTGTATAACTGTAGCCTTGGCAGAACTCTGATGAACTAAAAACTCGAAACCCAATTTAAAACATTATAAACTGAAAAGTAAACAAACAAATTCTACGGTCATAATAAAGGAAAATATGTCCATTAGGCGTCTGATGATGACAGAGAGTGAGAGACAGATGCACGTGATAAGTCGATAACTGTAAATGCGTGGTTATTTGATATCCACTTATCAAGACCTGTCTCAACCATTGACCAGTTCACTGTATTACTTCTGCACAATATTCAACAGTCAGATTTTACTCAGTGGATTCATCTCTTATTTAATATGCATAGGAAACTTAGCGCGTTTAACATTTGTGAAATCCTGATCACGTGATTTGTTCATTGGCTAGTTTCGTGTTATATAGACATCATATGTAATAGACTATTTTATAGACTGTTGATGTATATGTATCAAACGAAACAGGCTCTATTTTGTAGTCTCGTGTTAGAAAATAAATGGATTCTATTTTTTTAGGTTCAGCGTTATAAAAAATATTAATCCTGTTTCTTAGGCGTGTTATGTGAAAGAAATATATTTTGTAACGTGCTACTAATTATAAAACATTCATGAAATTTTTTAACACCAACTGTTTTTTAACATGTCATGTTAACATTATTTTTAACTGTAATGTAAATTTGATTTTACGACGTAAGATGAACGAATTCCATTGAGTGTTACATCCAATCAAAAGTTTTATTGTACGTATCGTTATGATATTTTCATACCCGAAAACGTAATGAGATTTAACCCTTCATTTAAATTTCAAAAACATGATCACTGAAAAAATAACTTCTTAGAATAAGTTATGATACATTAGATCTAGAAACTACCACATTTGCATGTCCTTAATCGACAACATTGTATAGTGATTCAATGGGATGTTATATCGAAGTGAGGAAAATATTTTGCTGTAAAGTTTGTAGAAAAGAGTTTTGTTTTGACCCATCACCTTTCAACCCCTACTGACCATCGTGTTAGTTTGGTCGTATCTTAACATTTTGTGATTTATAACACGGTAACCAATTTGAGCGATGTAAGCTTACATGGTCTTATATAATGGCTTTGGATAGTGGATTTCTGTTAATTTTTTTGTTTTGTATCTTGTGCCAAGACACATGAAGGCTATCTGCGATAGCTTTTCCTAATTTAGCAATGTAAGACTAAAAGGAAGGCAGATGGTCATCACCACCCACCGCTAACTCTTGGGTTATTCTTTTACCGACGAATAGTGGGATTGACCGTAACATTATAACGCTCCCACACCTGAAAGGGTGAACATGTTTGATGTTACGAGGATTTTGAACCCACGACCCTCACATTACGAGTCGAGCGCCCTAATCACTTGGCTATGCCAGGCGTGGCTTTCTGTTAAACGTTTAATGCTGTACTAATAAAGATAGTGATATAACATGACTTTGTGTGCTATTAACTAAAGACAGTGTTATATGATAGTTTTATGTATAATTAAATACAGAAATAATCTGATGACATGTATCATCTACTTTAGTATGGAAACGATTTTGAAATCATATCTGATACATTAAACAAATCATTTCGTACAAAGAATTTGTCGTGTAACATTAATCGTTTATAGTTAAAGTGAGTAACTGTTTTATTAAACTTTAAACATGCTTACTATGATGCTAGAATTTCTAACCTGGTCAGAACTTTATGGAACATATTGACTAAATGGTCAGAAACTCTTGAGGTCTAGATACAACTATTAAAATGTGCTGACCAGAGGAAGGGTAACCAATTGGTAGTACCCAACATGCCACATGACTGCTCAAAAAACAGGGTTGGGTGTCACAAACATAATACGAAGATTGCATATCGGTATACTGAACCTTGGACTATTGCTTTACATCCGGGTATGCAAATCTTTAAGTTATTCCTGGCATAATAGTCACATCAGATAAAAGTTAACAATGCTCATTAACCAAACCCAGATGTGATAACTAAATCGGCTCTGCCATCTAATGATAAATAACATAACTTCCCAAAGACATTCCAAACTGTTTTGACATTAAAAGGTTTCTCTTAAATGCCCAATGTATTATTTTCTCCGTAGAAAGAAAGTTAAGAAATTAACACGATGAACAAAACTAGAAATGGTGTCCTCGACAGCGAAAGTCCACTATGATCAAATCTAAATATGGTGTCCTCCATGGCTAAAGTTCACGATAGTCAGAGTTAAAAGTGGCGCCAGCAATGGCGAAAGCTAGATGACAACATACAACCAACGTAATCTCGTATAAAAACAAAAACATAAAAAAACAACAGGTTTCTAAAGTATATATAATGCAGAATGAAGTAACTTTACGTTGCGCGGAATTTGAAATTTGAATATATGAAGCCGTCAAAACTAATTTATAAAATATATGTTTTTAAGTTGTTATAGGAAAATAAACGTATTAACGTCTGCATAGGATACTCCAACTATTTCTGAGCAAACACGAGTTAAGATTTGTAATTCTATAAGAAACAAATCTTTTAATGAGGTTTGTTCATTCCTTATCTCATAAATCATGAATATTAATAAAGTATTAAAGTTACTCGGACAAAAATTATAACAAAATGAAAGAACGTAATCACTGATTTCATAAGCTCAAGAATAGATACGAAAACTACAGACCTTCAACCGTGATAAACAGAAGAACGATTCACAAAATGCGTAAACATACAACACTTTCACAGACAGTACTTAAAATATACCTTCCAATCATATCTGCATCTCGTTTAACTTTGTTTGTTTTTAATTTTTCGCCAAACTATATGAGGGCTATGTGCAGTAGCTGTTCCTAATTTAGCAGTGTAAGACTAGAGGGAAGGCAGCTGGTCATCACAACCCACCGCGAGCTCTTGGGCTTCTTTTTCCAAACTGTTCTGACATTAAAAGGTGTCTCTTAAATGCCCAACGTAAGCAGTGGGATTGACAGCCACATTATAATGCTCCTACAGCTGATAGGGCGAACATGTATTGCGTGACGAGGGTTCGAACGCACGAGTCAAGCGCCCTAACCACTTGATCGTGCCTGGTCATTCACTCGTTTAAGTACAAACTGCTCTCGGTTCTCCTTTATCAAGGTTCACAGCTGTTGACTAGACTGATTGGTTCTCGTAAGAAACTATAACCTTGGATAAAGTTGCAAAACCGAAACGTCGAAAAATAAATTAAATGAGAGTGTTATCAAGTTGGAGATAGGACTTATTTTATTTACGAAACGTCGAAAATACTCCAGTTTGTGTTACCTACTCTAAAAAGTTAAAACTGACTAGATAAAGGTCCCCCCTTAAAATGGTCTTTTGTAGGAATAAATATAGCTTGAAACCCTCTTAGAACCTGTTTAATAGTGTAGTGTGAAAATGATGTCGTCAGGTTCTGTCTAATAGTGTAGTGTGAAAATGATGTCGTCAGGTCCTGTCTAATATTGTAGTGTGAAAATGATGTCGTCAGGTCCTGTCTAATAGTGTAGTGTGAAAATGATGTTGTCAGGTCCTGTCTAATAGTATAGTGTGAAAATGATGTTGTCAGTTCCTGTCTAATAGTGTAGTGTGAAAATGATGTCGTCAGGTCCTGTCTAATATTGTAGTGTGAAAATGATGTCGTCAGGTCCTGTCTAATAGTGTAGTGTGAAATGATGTTGTCAGTTCCTGTCTAATAGTGTAGTGTGAAAATGATGTCGTCAGGTCCTGTCTAATATTGTAGTGTGAAAATGATGTCGTCAGGTCCTGTCTAATAGTGTAGTGTGAAAATGATGTTGTCAGTTCCTGTCTAATAGTGTAGTGTGAAAATGATGTCGTCAGGTCCTGTCTAATATTGTAGTGTGAAAATGATGTTGTCAGTTCCTGTCTAATAGTGTAGTGTGAAAATGATGTCGTCAGGTCCTGTCTAATATTGTAGTGTGAAAATGATGTCGTCAGGTCCTGTCTAATAGTGTAGTGTGAAAATGATGTTGTCAGACCCTGTCTAATAGTGTAGTGTGAAAATGATGTCGTCAGTTCCTGTCTAATAGTGTAGTGTGAAAATGATGTCGCCAGGTCCTGTCTAATAGTGTAGTGTGAAAATGATATCGTCAGGTCCTGTCTAATAGTATAGTGTGAAAATGATGTCGTCAGGTCCTGTCTAACAGTGTAGTGTGAAAATGATGTCGTCAGGTCCTGTCTAACAGTGTAGAGTGAAAATGATGTCGTCAGGTCCTGTCTAATAGTGTAGTGTGAAAATGATGTCGTCAGTTTTTGTCTAACAGAGTAGTGTGAAAATGATGTCGTCAGGTCCTGTCTAACAGTGTAGTGTGAAAATGATGTCGTCAGGTCCTGTCTAACAATGTAGTGTGAAAATGATGTCGTCAGGTTCTGTCTAATAGTGTAGTGTGAAAATGATGTCGTCAGGTCCTGTCTAATAGTGTAGTGTGAAAATGATGTTGTCAGGTCCTGTCTAACAGTGTAGTGTGAAAATGATGTCGTCAGGTCCTGTTTAATAGTGTAGTGTGAAAATGATGTTGTCAGGTCCTGTCTAATAGTGTAGTGTGAAAATGATGTCGTCAGGTCCTGTCTAACAGTGTAGTGTGAAAATGATGTCGTCAGGTCCTGTCTAACAGTGTAGTGTGAAAATGATGTCGTCAGGTCCTGTCTAACAGTGTAGTGTGAAAATGATTTCGTCAAGTCCTGTCTAATAGTGTAGTGTGAAAATGATGTCGTCAGGTCCTGTCTAATAGTGTAGTGTGAAAATGATGTCGTCAGATAGTTCTTGAGTACTGTTTGTTTAATGTAAGTGACGAGTTTTAGTTTAGTGACTCGCAGATTAGAAATCAGGTGCCCTAACCACCAGGTTATGTAGGTTAACAACTTTTGTTGTCTTAAAAAAACAGCTAAAAATCTTTTCAGAGAATTAGATATGTTTTACGTTAGATTCATTTTTAATAGTTAAATAAAATGGTTCTTTAATAAGACGTATTCAATGTATCGGGAAATTTTGAGTGACACTTCAGATGTATTGTTGTTTTAATTGACAACAAAACCAAACCCCAAACGTCTTTAAATTACACACATTTTACTTCATTGTATAAACGCATAGATGGATATATCAACAGAGATACGATAAGTAATATTAAGATAGAAATATAGATGTTTGTTTAAAGTTAAAATTTACTATTTTCCCTAATTAAATTCTCTCTTTATATCTTATAATTAACTAAGCTTGTTTTTCCTTTTATACCAAGTACTATTTTCTTTAACATTTAAAATTTTCTATTAGTTAAATGTATTTTTACAGGAAAATTCTATTTTCCGGTTGGAGTTCCACGGATTCCTGATGGGAAAATATATTCTTTCTGGATTTAAATTTGATGGCATGGCTCATTAGTGATTGGATAGATTTCTAAATGGTTCTATTGACATATTATAATGACTTTCTGGCCTAGGAAGTTGAAAATGATAATGATGGATCCAGAAGGATTTGTGCTGGTTTTTAATAAAATCATCCACGAGCCAAATGACACTCGTGATAAAAGAGCTACAATGTAAATACGCACCATAATCTACTGTATGGACCTGAAATCAGAGCTGGTTAGCTGATCGCATAACGAGAAATAACAGAAAAATTGCGTATATTCCCATCATATGCCTTAATACGTATGTTCGCCAGTTATTCTTACAAACCAGGTTATGGAGTTTATTAATCACAGCACTGGCTGCTCCTGGTATTGGCTAATCCACTGTAAAAATGGCCGAACCTCGTCCCTCAAGGCCTTGTGAGTAAGTCATTCCTCACTAGAACCTGACATTTCTTACCAATGGGGAAATCAACGACTCTTCTGATTTAGTCAGCCAGAGATTTTATGGGCAGTTGTAAATTACTGTTCTAATATATCTACCCTGTTCAGCTAATTCTGACTGTTAGATACTTTTCACAACTGTTAACAACATAAGCTGAATTAACCTTTGATATTTTGGCATATTAAATAATACAACTATGTCATCAGTTTACCGCAAAACAAATATAGAAGTTATGGACTGTTTTAAGTTTGTTTTGTTTTTAAGTTTCGCGCAAAGCTACTCGAGGGCTATCTGCGCTAGCCGTCTCTAATTTAGCAGTGTAAGACTAGAGGGAAGGCAGCTAGTCATCACCACCCACTGCCATCTCTTGGGCTACTCTTTTATCAAAGAATAGTGGATTGACCGTCACATTATAACGCCCTCACGGCTGAAAGGGCGAGCATATTTGGTGTGAGGGAGATTCGAAACCGCAACCCTCAGATTACGAGTCGAATGTCTTAACCCACCTGGCCATGCCGGTCCAAGTTTTAAGTTATACAAACATTCAAATATTTACATAAAACCAATATATACTACATAACATATATATATATATCTACATAAAAAGGCCCAGCATGGCCAAGCGTGTTAAGGCGTGCGACTCGTAATCCGAGGGTCGCGGGTTTGCATCCCAGTCGCGCCAAACATGCTTGCCCTTTCAGCCGTGAGGGTGTTATAATGTGACGGTCAATCCCACTATTCGTTGGTAAAAGAGTAGCCCAAGAGTTGGCGGTGGGTGGTGATGACTAGCTGCCTTCCCTCTAGTCTTACACTGCTAAATTAGGGACGGCTAGCGCAGATAGCCCTCGAGTAGCTTTGTGCGAAATTAAAAAAACAAAACAAACAATCTACATAAATAAATATATAAAAAATATTTAAACATGTAAGCTTATTTAGCATCGATTGTGAAAAACAAACACCAAAAGTCTGAACTGGTAAAATTATACTATCGTTTATATGTGTTTATTTTGCTATTATATAGATAAATAAATTAAAGATGTCGTTGGAGACATATCGTTCTTCACAAATACGAAAGTCAAAACGATTAACAACACGTTTTGTTGGGGCTACCCCAAACATCTATACGTTTGTTAGTTTTACATTCATGGGGACTATCTACGGTCTGTCCAACAAAGAGAATCAAACCCCAGGTTGTAGCAGTGTCCATGCAAGTTTACTACTGAGTTATGGGGGAAAATCTAAGTGATAAAAGTTTCATGGAGAAAAAAACAACGATCATTAGTGTAGTTTTAAAAAACAGGTATGCTTTCTGTATACAAGATACGATTTTAACATATAACACGTGAGATCAACTGAACAGTATCATGGAGACATGTGTTGTTTAAACTATGACACAAAGACTGATGTCAACCCTGTATGGCAAACAGTCTACAAGGAAAGGAAGTCAATTCTGTATGACAAATAAACTGTAAGTTAAGGAAGTCAGTCCTGTAAGACAAACGGTCTACAAGCCGAGGAAGTTAATCCTGCATGATAAAAGAGCTATCAGTTAAGCAAGTCAATCCTGTATGACAAACAAGCTACAAGTTAAGGAAGTCAATCCTGTATGACAAACAAGCTACCAGTTAAGCAAGTCTACCCTGTATGACAAACAATACACAACTTAAGTAAGTCAATCCTGTACGATAGACAATCTACACGTTAAGGAAGTCAATCTTGTATGATAAACAAATTACAAGTTAAAGAAGACAGTTCTGTATGAAAAACATCATGATATACACAGAAACAAACAAACACAACAAAAATGTTACCATTCCTTGTATTGACTGAAAACTATCTTGGTCAAACTGAACAAACCATTTCGAGAAATAAATAAAAAGAAAAATGTGGAAACAATATTTTTATGTGCAATACGTTTTTTAAAGTAATAATTTATCGAAACTTTTTAAAATATCTTGATATTTAAATACTTTAACTTTATTAACAGATTAAGAAAACTGGCCTAAATATATTTATCAACAGAGTAGGAACCTAGTGCTAAACATTCCCGTCAGGCGACAGGTAGAAGAATTGAGTGACAGCTACTTATTGCAGTTTCGTGATTGATGGACGATTCTAAAGGCGTGGCAATTCCGAGTTACCAAGACCATGATGTGTACGTGAACTGACCAGCTCCGCTGGACACGTTATTTATCAATTGATGGAAAGTGCACGGCATTGGACTTTATGTAATTGATTTCATATTAAAGCACCGATGAACTTTTTATATAGAAAAATAAGTAGGCTTATCTCTTCTGGGAACCAGATCACGTGACGTACCTATCGACATTTTATTGGTTTAAAGATGCTTGTTACATACGTGATCAAGGATGTTTATTCAAGTTGGGTTTATTATATTCGTAACCAGTTGCTCCACACTGTCACTATATTTATAGTTTCTTCTAGTTACGAATGGTGTTACTGAATCAGTGTACAATGTCTTTTGTAAAGGTCAACAATACTGTCTGTATTCATGTTTAATTGTTCAGTAGCTGTTACTGGATCAGTGACCAATGTCTTCTGTAAAGGTCAACAGTACTGTCTGTATTTATGTTTAATAGTTAAGAAGTTGCTAGTGGATGAACTGGACATATTAAACAGTATAAAAATCCAGTCAATGCATAATATAGTACAGAATAATTTTAAGAAATCCTGAGATCACTGGACACACGAACTACAATAAATTGTTTGTGAACTATGTTTTAAAATAAATCCACTTTTCATTATCTACTATGTTCTCAGGGGGAATAGAACTTTCCCTGTTGCCTTGTTAGCAAAGCTGTCTGATTTATATCCTTAATTTGAATATACCTTTACGATCTGCATATGTGTGTAGCAGAAAGTGCTATTTTTTCTGGAAAGTCCTGGTGGCTCAAGCTGATCCACACGTGACTAGTCGATTTGTTATTCAAAATTACTGTAATATAATATACTCAAACTGTCATTTTGTTTGAATTGGTTTGTCTGTGTGATGCCCACCGCAACTATCGAAACTTTATTATTCTCTCTAATGTGTTCCCAGACATATATTGAACCAACAGGAGACAGCGCGAATGCATTTATTTTTGCTTGGAAATTGAGCTAAAGAAGACAAACTTCGTTTCTCTTCTTGACAAACGTAAGGATGGATATGCCGTTAAAACACCCACAACGTATAATTAGGTCGTTTTTGTTCACATCATCCATTAATTTTGGTTTTTTACTTCGTTATCGCTACTCAGGCTCAAATAGAGACCTCACTTCTGAGGACTTTGACACGTGACTACAGTATGATAGTTGCGTGTTGAGCCCCCTGGGGATTATCTATCCACCCATAACGCTTTGTCCTCGTTCATTCGCCTCTGTGGTTGGTACTCGATTTACAGTTATTTCAATAACTGGTTACCCAAAATCGACTGCCAGTGGAGCGTGAGTTTGCTCAACTACGTATTGAAATGGTGAATCTGGTGTACGTGTTCCACATGTAGGTATCAGAAGATAAAAGGTGAATGTAAAACACTGAGACATCTAAGAGAACTGCCACAGTTTACTAATGTTAGTTTTTACTGTTTTAGAAGCGGTATAACATTGCTAGTTTATTTGTTTGATTAGGGCTATTTGCGCTAGCCATCCCTAACTTAGCAGTGTAAGACCAGGTGGAAGGCAGCTAGTCATCACCACCCACCGCCAACTCTTGGGTTACTCTTTTACCAACGAATAGTGGGATTGAGCGTAATATTTTAACGTTCCAACAGCTGAGAGAGAAAGCATTTTGAAGTGATGGGGATTCGAACCCGCGACTCTCAGATTGCGAGTCAATCATCCTTATATCAAATGGATAAATAGTGTAATAAAAATACTCTATCTGTTTTAATCAAAATCTAATACCTTTTCTGCTTTTTCATAACAGTAAACTACAATTTATTTTAAAGACAATTGTGTTAAACTTCCTTTTCCTTCCTCTGTCTACCGTGAGTTGTAGAGGGGAAAAGCATCGAATTTTGATGTGTTACACCCAGAGTTTCTCTAAAGGCGATTCTGTGGTGTTTAATGTTATCTATGATGTCTTGACCCCACCTCATTCCTGGTCTTCCCCTTGCCTTGTACCCGTTGTTTCGTTATATTGTCGCTCGTTGTCTCATTCTACTGAGGTGGACAAACCATTTCATTTGTTGCTCTTTGTTAAATATTGGAATAACAGATGTTATAAATCATAAAACACTTATTGATAAAAACATGTGTTGACTAGTTTCTTCAACAGCTAATGATGTCCACAACTAACAATGTCAACAGTTGATGACGCCAACAGTTGATAATGCCAACAAATTATGGTGTCATCAACTAATAATCCCTACAACTGTTGTCGAAACTCATGTTTTTATTTTATGCTTTTTAAACGTGTCTTTAGTTGTTTCGGATTTTAGAGATAATTTTGATACAATATTTTCCTGTATTAAGTTTTATTCAATTAAAAAATGTTCGTCTTTATTTGCTTTGAAAATGTTAAGAAATGAAATTAAACAAAGAACTGGGCGCATATCACACAAACATCGACAAAGGCATAAATAGTTGAAACTCATATTTACCCTTTTTTATTTCAACATCTTCCAAATCACCACAATGGAGGATTCCTTATGGCCATTCCTGATTTCCACTGAGAGGGTCAAAGGGATGTCAATTAGTCATCAGCATTGGTCTCCTCTAATGGTTGGATATGACTGTTGTTCCTATACAACACTCTCAGTCCCTACGTGCAGAGCTCGTTTTTGCGGCAACGTAACATTTTGGTGACTCTGTTTTCAATAAATGTATATTTCAATGAAGCACAGTTTAGATGAAACATTGGTAATACGTTAAAACAACGACTAGGTAGTTATTCTGATCTATTTATTTTTAAATAAATGATAAATGTGAGAGTACAAGGTAGATAATGGTACATGTAATGTGAGAGTACAGGGTGGATAATTGTACATGTAATGTGAGTACAGGGTGAATAATGATAAATGTAATGTGAGAGTACAGGGTGAATAGTTGTACATCTAATGTAAGAGTACAGGGTGGATAGTTGTACATCTAATGTAAGAGTACAGGGTGGATAGTTGTACATCTAATGTAAGAGTACAGGGTGGATAGTTGTACATCTAATGTAAGAGTACAGGGTGGATAGTTGTACATCTAACGTGAGAGTACAGGGTGGATAATTGTACATGTAATGTGAGTACAGGGTGAATAATGATACATGTAATGTGAGAGTACAGGGTGAATAGTTGTACATGTAATGTGAGAGTACAGGGTGAATAATGATACATGTAATGTGAGAGTACAGGGTGTGAGATACAGGGTGAATAATGATACATGTAATGTGAGAGTACAGGGTGAATAGTTGTACATGTAATGTAAGAGTACAGGGTGAATAGTTGTACATGTAATGTGAGAGTACAGGGTGAATAGTTGTACATGTAATGTGAGAGTACAGGGCGAATAGTTGTACATGTAATGTGATACATGTAAGAGATTACAGGGTGAATAGTTGTACACGTAACGTGAGAGCAACAGGGTGAATAATGATACATGTAATGTGAAGGGTGAGTAATGATACATGTAATGTGAGAGTACAGGGTGAATAATGATACATGTAATGTGAGAGTACAGGGTGAATAATGATACATGTAATGTGAGAGTACAGGGTGAATAGTTGTACATGTAATGTAAGAGTACAGGGTGAATAGGTACATGTAACGTAAGAGTACAGGGTGAATAGTTGTACATGTAATGTGAGATACAGGGTGAATAGTCGACGTCACGCAATGTACATGAATAATGAAACATGCAAGATTACAGGGTGAATAATGTACATGTAATGTGAGAGTACAGGGTGAATAGTTGTACATGTAACGTGAGAGTACAGGGTGAATAGTTGTACATAACGTGAGAGTACAGGGCGAATAACATGTACATGTAACGTGAGAGCACAGGGTGAATAATTGTACATGTAATGTGAGAGTACAGGGGAATAATAGTTGTACACGTAATGTGAGAGTACAGGGTGAATAGTTGTACACTAACGTGAGAGTACAGGGTGAATAGTTGTACATGTAATGTAAGAAATTACAGGGTGAATAGTTGTACATGTAATGTGAGAGTACAGGGTGAATAGTTGTACATGTAATGTGAGAGTACAGGGTGAATAATGATACATGTAATGTGAGAGTACAGGGTGAATAGTTGTACATGTAATGTGAGAGTACAGGGTGAATAGTTGTACATGTAATGTGAGAGTACAGGGTGAATAGTTGTACATGTAATGTGAGAGTACAGGGTGAATAGTTGTACATGTAATGTGAGAGAGTACACAACGTAAGAGTACAGGGTGAATAATGTACATGTAATGTGATAGTACAGGGTGAATAATGTAATGTGAGAGTACAGGGTGAATAGTTGTACATCTAATGTAAGAGTACAGGGTGAATAGTTGTACATGTAATGTAAGAGTACAGGGTGGATAGTTGTACATCTAACGTGAGAGTACAGGGTGGACAATTGTACATGTAATGTGAGTACAGGATGGATAATGATACGTTATGTGAGAGTACAGGGTGAATAGTTGTACATGTAATGTGAGAGTACAGGGTGAATAGTTGTACATGTAATGTGAGAGTACAGGGTGAATAGTTGTACATGTAATGTGAGAGTACAGGGTGAATAGTTGTACATGTAATGTGAGAGTACAGGATGAATAGTTGTACATGTAATGTGAGAGTACAGGGTGAATAGTTGTACATCTAATGTAAGAGTACAGGGTGGATAGTTGTACATCTAATGTGAGAGTACAGGGTGGACAATTGTACATGTAATGTGAGAGTACAGGGTGAATAATGATACATGTAATGTGAGAGTACAGGGTGGATATGGTAAATGTAATGTGAGAGTACAGGGTGGGTAATGATACATGTAATAAGGGAGTACAGAGTGAATAATAGTACATGTATTATTGGAGGACAGGGTGGGCAGTTGTACATGTAATGTTGGAGTACAGAGTGGATAATGGTACAAGTAATGAAAGAGTACAGGGTGAGTAATAATACATGTAATTGGAGAGTACAGGGTAAATCATGGCATATGCTTATGAAAACTGATATATAGAAGTGAGAACGTGTTACTATAAATGTAAACTGTTAGTTAACAGACCTTTTATTTATCCATTTTTGTTTAGATTGACAAAACGACCCATAGATATTAGGGAAAGAGAAACTGTTGTTTTATTGAAAAAAGTGAAACAGAGACGTTGCTGTGTTATATTATGCATCACATTAGAACGTTTTCTTTTAGTTTCGCTTCTCTCATATAGAAATTCTAGATAATGTATTCTAAAACAATCACCTTTTAAACTAAGCCTACGCTTTAAACACGCTGACGAGGTATGCGAATAACAGAGGTAGGTGCAGTTATTTTATTAGATTCAAACTCACCACTATGAACATTGAGCCTAAACACTTATGCTAGATTTCAACACTTCTCAAATAATTTTATTAATCCTAATTAACTAGAGCTAACATGTGTAAACTGACATCTGTCGGTCGTCCGCGTTGCAACTTTTCGAAAATGTTATTTTTTCGTTACAGAAAAGTTCATGCTTCACTGACAAATTCAAATGTTACACTAGCGTTCTACTATTAACTGACGCAGTAAACAAGCTATATGTAGTGCACTTTCCTTTGACATTTCTTTAAATACGTACATGGATACGTAGACTAGAAGTTTAAATACACTGCTTGAATGCGTATACCCTCTTCTGTGCACTGCAGTTTCGTCGACTGACTTGAATCAGCAAACCGAAGAAATACATTTAAGTCAATTAAAATGACGTTAAAATGTACAGTATTTTTAAACTTTATAAGCTTGTTTATTTGTTTTGAATAAAGTTACACAAGGGATATCTGTGCTAGCCGTTCCTAATTTGTTTGGTGTGACGAGGATTAGACCCCGCGACCCTTAAATTACGCGTCGCGCATCATAATCACCTGGGCATGCCAGACCAGCTTTTAGCCATTTTGAACTCATGATATTGTTAGATTTAACACCACATTTGGTAAGTATAATTTACCCTATACATAATATACGCTACGTGGCCAAAAGTATACAGACACCAGACCATCACACCCCTACGTATGTACTTGTTGAGCACTTTATTACAAAATCATGGGTATTAATATGTAGTCGGTCCCCTAATCATGAGTATTAATATGTAGTTGGTCCCCTAATCATGGGTATTAATATGTAGTTGATTCCCCCTTTATTGTTACAATAGTCTTCACTCTTCTGGGAAGGCTTTTCACTAGATTTTGGAACATGGCTGTAGGGATTTGCTCCCATTCAGCCAGAAGAGCATAAGTAAGGTCGGACAAGAATGCCTGGCTCGCCGTCGGCGTTCCAATTCATCTCAGAGGTGTTCGACGGCGTTGAGGTCAGGGATCATAAATGAAGTTAAAAAGTAAGATTTGTCTTCTATAAAGATAGAGTCTCACTACACTTAAACATGTTTCTTCTGTTTACTTGATATTTTTTAAATTAAGTTAATTCTCCAAAAATCAGGGTTAACTCACACTGAATACAGACTATAGCTTTTTTCCATTCAATTTTAACAGTTTTTGTTGTTGTTTTTGTTGTTTTTTTTACGTGTTAAACTAGAAACGAGTTAAGTGAGAGTTAAGTTTTAAATACAGGATTTTAAAAATTTAGTTCTAAATATAGGATTTATTTTTCGATCATAAAATCTTACTACCAGTTATTTTGTCCTTCGCTGACAAAAATGATATAAATTTTTGACGAATAAGTACTGCATATATTTTCATTAACAATATCTGAGTTCGTATGAAATAATAATATATTGAATTATTTTGCGTTATAAGGCTTCTAATTTCGTATGAAATAATAATATATTGAATTATTTTGCGTTATAAGGCTTCTATAATTTCATATCCAAGTAACTCATTGAAATGATGGCCGTAAGAATAGTTTTCTAACCATTCTAGTTCTAGGCCTTACGTCGCAGTGCACATTGGTTAATAGGAAAGTTGTTCCAGACATGATGGAAAACTAACGATGATGCTAAACAGCCATGTAAGTGTTAGGCTAAATCATAATTTCTAAATAACTTATGTGAAGTTAGAAAAAAAATGATTGTAATTTTCTCCGTACATCCATGTTTGTACTTAATTCATTAAAATATCTTACATTAAAAATATTATTATAAGCAATCATTAATAAACAAAATTATGTTGATTAGGTTTTAAACCTCTGAACCTCTATTTTTCAACTAATCTTATTCGAAGCATAGGACTCGGTTGTAATGATAAACAAACGTGTGCGACCTGAGTTATAAAAAACAAAATGAAAGTAATACCATTCGGATGAAAATAATAGCATTTTGGTTAACTTCTGACTTCTAATTAGCGGTCTGATAGTTAATAGTTAATAGTTAACGGCTGATTGAGCAGATTATTAAAATCACATGTATAAATTACGAAATTAATATTAGTAATTGCGAATTTATTGCTGCAATAGCACAACTGTCGAATAGGGAAAACTTTTGCGTGACAATAAAAAAAAAAGGCGTAGCCACCTTTTGTACACACGCTAGGCCTACGTTTATAACTGTTTCGTTTTTATTTCTGCAAACTTGTAAGACGGTGTCGTAACCTGTATATTTTACGTTTTCTGGATCATCTATGTGTAAATTTAATAACGGATAAAAGGTACATATTGTGTAACGCTGTTTGAAAACTAGTGCAACTCGTATTTTCCAATTTCTTCTTTTACTCGACCGTGAAATATTAGTTAAGTCGTTTTTTTTAAAGGTTTACGATTTGCAAGCTTACCAAATAAAACGTGCGCGACATAAGCTGTGTATTTCTTAATATGGAGATGTAGACTAATAAATCGTGGTGAATATTCATAAAGAAATACGCAACATTTTTTTTTATTTGGACTACTTCAGACGTTATTACTGTATTAGAGAACATTGAAAAACACTAATGTTTTTGTATGTTAATACTGTGTAAGAGAACTCTGAAAAAATTTATATTTCTGTATGTTAATACTGTGCAAAAGAACACTGAAAAACTTTTGGGTTTCTGTATATTAATACTGTGTAAGAGAACACTGAAAAATGTGTTTCTTTACGTTAATACTGTGTAAGAGAACACTGAAAACTGTGTTTCTTTACGTTAATACTGTGTAAGAGAACACTGAAAAACACCTGTGCTTATTTACGTTAATAATATGTAAGAGAACATTGAAAAACACTAGTGTTTCTGTATATTAATATTGTATTAGAGAACTTCGATATACTAAAGATGACTTGTGTTTATATCTCAGATGAAGCCCCCTGGCGGTGGAACCCAAAGTACTCAAGGTTGGAACTTAAGAGAGGACTTTTACATGAAGTAAGTTCTATTCTTAATGGAATAACTTATCTTAATTTGTTTTACAGAAGCAATTAACTTATAACTGGGGATAATTTCTATGAATAAATTTTATTAATTTCATTCCTGAGTTATATGATAGTTTACCCACAAGCTAAAGAAACACGGTAACCTTCTTTTGCGCATCGAAAATTAGAGTACAGCGGTCATTACTTTTTCCCAAGGAATTGTGGGTAACCTTTTCACACAGACTTAAAGAGAAAACGTATTTACAAAGTCGTTATTTAATACTATTCAACTCAATGTGAGTCCATACGCTAGTGCTCGCTAACTAACAGACACGACTAATATTTAAATCAGACTTCCTTTGTAAAGCAAAACGATTGTGTAATCCTTTAAATGTAGGTTTATTATAGAACAATACAGCGAACAAATTTTGCCTTCCTAACTATTACCTTCCTAATGTTCAACAGTAAACTTAATGTTTAAAAAAGCCAGAAAGTTTTCCACTTCTTTGTGTGTTTAAAAAAAATGTAAAAGTGTCATAGAAATGTCTATAATATAAAGATTTAAGTTCAGTTCAACATTTCCTGAGCCTTCGTAATAACGAGAAACTTCATTTGAAGGAAAATGTATCTCAAGACTGCTGGTATTAAAATAAAGTAGAGTCTTTGTTACCCTGAAGATAACCTAAGAAGGTCGAAACGTTATTTTCTACTTTATTTTAATAAAAGTTTTAATACCCATACCAGCCGTCTTGAGAAACCTTTTCCTTAACCTTCGTTGATAACGAAAGCATAAAGATACTCGTTAGATAAGGTGTCAAGCTAAACCGTGTCACTATGCGTCATCGAACTGTTCATGTATCTAGCCTTGAAGAAAAATACGATGGTTAAAAATTACATACATATATATAGAGTAATAAATACCTGAAAATATTTACTAAAAGTCATTTATGGTACGCGAGCATAAAGATCAAACTATACAGATACATGTATAGTAATAAATACTTGGAGAGTTATCTTGAAGAGAAAATATGATCACTTGGTGGCGTATTGTATTAATAAGTCTTTCACTGTTACTGAGAACAGGATACTAGTATCGTTCTAGCTAGAGCTGTTATAGTGAAAATGGGTACTACATCAATGCTAGCTCACATGACGTTATGATAAACTGTGTTATTTAGTATCAGTTAAATGATCAGAACCAAACACGGTCACCTGGACTACTAGTTTCAATCGAGGTGATCGTTAATCTTGTCATATCAAATATACTTCTGGTTTTACTGTACGTGGCATTACCATATTGTTATGCGTGTGTTTGGGCGTGTTTTTCTTACAGCAAAGCCACATCGTATTATCTGCTGAGCCCACTGAAGGGAATCGAACCCCTGATTTTACCTTTGTGAATCCGTGGACTTACACTTAGTAGTACAGATCATACTACTATAACAATATGGTTTTACCTTACATAACTGTACAATACTGATAACATAGTTTATTGTATGATCAACAGGTGTTTGTTTAGTTTACTCATCACAGCTACGTTTCTTTCTTGGTAATCTTACACCTAAATAGAATAACTTAGTTTACTTGACTTACTGAAACTGTTCATTTAGTTTCTTAAACTCTACTGAAACAAAAATTGTTGCGAAAAGAAATATTTTAATTATTAAACAAAGAACCAAGTATTCGGTTCAGCTATCAAAGGATAATATGGATTTATAGTTGACAGTATTCGGTCCAGCTATCAAAGGTTAATATAGATTTATAGTTGACAGTATTCGGTTCAGCGATCAAAGGTTAATATGGATTTATAGTTGACAGTATTCTGTTCAGCTATCAAAGGTTAATATGGATTTATAGTTGACAGTATTCTGTTCAGCTATCAAAGGATAATATGGATTTATAGTTGACAGTATTCGGTTCAGCTATCAAAGGTTAATATAGATTTATAGTTGGCAGTATTCGGTTCAGCTATCAAAGGTTAATATAGATTTATAGTTGACAGTATTCGGTTCAGCTATCAAAGGATAATATGGATTTATAGTTGACAGTATTCTGTTCAGCTATCAAAGGATAATATGGATTTATAGTTGACAGTATTCGGTTCAGCTATCAAAGGATAATATGGATTTATAGTTGACAGTATTCGGTTCAGCTATCAAAGGATAATATGGATTTATAGTTGACAGTATTCGGTTCAGCTATCAAAGGTTAATATAGATTTATAGTTGGCAGTATTCGGTTCAGCTATCAAAGGTTAATATAGATTTATAGTTGACAGTATTCGGTTCAGCTATCAAAGGTTAATATGGATTTATAGTTGACAGTATTCTGTTCAGCTATCAAAGGATAATATGGATTTATAGTTGACAGTATTCGGTTCAGCTATCAAAGGATAATATGGATTTATAGTTAACAGTATTCGGTTTAGCTATCAAAGGATAATATGGATTTATAGTTGACAGTATTCGGTTCAGCTATCAAAGGTTAATATGGATTTGTAGTTGACAGTATTTGGTTCAGCTATCAAAGGATAATATGGATTTATAGTTGACAGTATTTGGTTCAGCTATCAAAGAATAATATGGATTTATAGTTGACAGTATTCGGTTCAACTATCAAAGGATAATATAGATTTATAGTTGACAGTATTTGGTTCAGCTATCAAAGGATAATATGGATTTATAGTTGACAGTATTTAGTTCAGCTATCAAAGGATGATATGGATTTATAGTTGAGAGTATTTGGTTCAGCTGTCAAAGGATAATATGGATTTATAGTTGATTGGTAATGATTGGTGATCGTACATTAGATTATTTACACCTTAGTTTAGAATTTTAACATAAATTTATCTTAGTCGTTTTTTTATTCATTGTTTTTCTTAACTTGTGTGTGACAAATTACTCTTATCATACACGATGTTAACTTCGTTTTGACAAGAAGTTACTGAGGGCGAATTTGTTTAAAATCGCATGTCCTACATATGTACGTAATTAAATTGGGTTCAGTATAGTTTGTTAATTTTACAAGTTGTATATAAGCTTTGTATCTTTCAAAATATAACAACATATTGCTGTTACGTATGAGAGATAGAGGTAATTAGAAAAGTCTATTTCACAGGGTAAGTTGGTTACTTTACCAGTTTACTGGTAATTAAAACAGTAAAGTAAAAACTATATAAAAACACATCGAGTTAAGAGTATGTGTTAGATATCATCTTATTACACAAACATAAATATATTTCATAACATGTCAGAGTCAGAAAAAAATCGTATTCAACGAACACAATATATAAAATACAAAATTTAAGTATTTCACGAACGTTTTCTGACTAACACGAAATTCTTTATTAAAATTAACGTTCCCTTTGACATAATATCTGTGACGTCATTAGCTATCTGTATGACCAAAAGTAAAGTTCTGCTACAAATACACTGTAACTACTCCGGAAAATCTGGATAATTCTATCGATTTTAGCACGTCGTCAAACAATACAAACCATTCCAGTCGGTGGGGACTTTACCGGAGATAAGTCATTCCTGTTGATGGGGTCTCCACTCGACTGTTATTTCAATTAGTGGAGAGTATATTAGAAACATATTATTTCAATTGATGGTAACTCTACCGGAAGCAAGTCATTTCATTTAGTATGAAACTCGACCACAACAACTAAACTTCTAATCAACAAACATCTGTCCTTCAAATAACCGGTAATAACTTCTTTTTTCATCAAACTATAACTAATTCATGTCACCCATTGTCTAAACATGTAAGCCAACACTCTTTATCAACTTTACTAGTCGTGTAAACCAACATATTTTTACATACACTGCTGACCAAAATCTTAAGGCCAATGAACATAAAGAAAAAATATGCATTTTGCGTTGTAAGACTCAACCACTTATTTGAATGGAGCTTTGAAAGATGAAAATAAGAAAAGGGAAAATATTTTTTTTTTTAGAATTTAATAGGGAAAATGTGAACGCTATGAAATTAGCCTAAATACTAGCTGGTCAAAAGTTTAAGACCATACTAAAAAGAAGTCCTAAACAGGGTAGGAAATGCCCAACAAGAGGTCTCAGTAGTGAGTTGCACGGCCGTCATTGCGAATAACTTCAAACATTCGCTTTTGCATGGTTGACATAAGCGTTTGCAGAAGGCTGGCTGGAATGTTATTCCAAGTGGTGAAGATGACTTCACAAAGATCATGCACTGTTTGGAATTGACGTCCATTTCTATAGACTTCCCTTGCTATCCACCCCCAAACATTTTCAATGAGATTCAGTTCGGGCGCACACGCTGGATGGTCCCAAAGAATCACGTTATTCACCATGAAAAGTCCTTTGTCCTGCGGGTATTGTGGATTACAGCGTTATCCTGCTCAAAGATCCAGTCATTTCCACACAAGCGAGGGACTTCAGTCAATAAGGATGCTCTCTCCAACATGCCAATGTAACCAGCTGCTGTTTGACGCCCCTGTATAACCTGAAGCTCCATTGTTCCATGGAAGGAGAAAGTACCCCAGATCATAATGAAACCTCCTCCACTGTGTCATGTAGAAAATGTATTCGGTGCGATATCCTTATTCTGCCAGTGATGTTGGAAGCCATCTGGACCATTCAGGTTAAATTTTTTCGTCCACTCTTCTACGTCTTATGTCTGGTGCTTTTCAGCAACGTTTAACCGAGCTGTTTCGTGGTGTGGAAGGAAGCGTGGCCTTTGAAGACGTTTACGGTTTTTAAAGCCTTTCTCTCATAGACGCCGCCGTCTTATTGTTTTTCAGCTGCATTCTGCATCCGTAAGGACCTTAATCTGCTTCGACAATCGGCTGGTATCTTGTCGGACAACCCGTCGAATCCTCCTGCTCAACGCCGGTGAAATTTTCTTGGGCCGACCACTTAAAATTCTCGTTCCGTATCCCTCAGGGACGTTTAAGAAATTTGCAACAGCAGTTTTACTATGCCCAATTTCACCAGCGATGACACGTTGAGAGAGACCTTGCTTTTGCAGCTCGACAATTCTGCCACGTTTAAACTCTGTCAACTGTTTAGCCTTTACCATGTTTTTACTCAATGTAACACAGGAGATGTCAGTGGGAGACGTTGAGAACGCTAATGCTTGAACACAAATGACTAAATTTTGTTACGTATTTACCGATTAACGCTTCACTTCAGTATGGTCTTACACTTCTGACCAGCTAGTATTTAGGCTAATTTCATAGTGTTCACATTTTCCCTATTAAATGCCAAAAATGTTTTGTTTTTGTTTTTATTTTCCCTTTTGTTATTTTCATCTTTCGAAACTCTACTCAAATAAGTGGTTGAGTCTTACAACGCAAAATGCATATTTTTTCTTTATGTTCTTTGGCCTTAAGATTTTGGCCTGCAGTGTATATATATTGTAATCCCTATTGTAAACTAACACCTTTCTACGTATATAGTAATTCCTAGACATGTAAACCAACATCTTTTAAGAGCTTTCTGTCTATATTGTCTTTCCTAGTCTTGTAAACCAGCACATTTCAAAAGCTTTCTATCAGTAGTCATTCCTGGTCGTGTAAACTAGCACTTTTCGAAAACTTTCTGTCTTTTTGTCATAACTAGTCGTATAAGTCAACACATCTGCACGGCTTTTTGTTTAGCCATTTGTAATGGTACAAACGGAGCATATCTATCAGTAGCTTGCTATCTATATTGCTACTTCTATGATACTACATATATGCGTATAAATAGTTTTCACTGCATGTCACTAGTATCACACAGGTATATGCATAAAAATCATACCAAAGTTTTTGCCATATGCCACTAGTATCGTTCTAGAATTATTTCACCACAAGTCACAGTAAGTTGTAGTCATATTGCACCATGTGTGTGTAACTTTTCCATCAAGTTCATTGTATTAATAAACAATAACATTACGAAGGCATTCTGACTCACCTTAACCTTTCAAATACAAATCTTCGGCTACTCGCTAGTTATGATGGACTTTATGTCAGCTTCTTTGGTGTCTCCTACGTCTATATTCAATTTTTATTTTTCATACCATTTTGTTTGCTCTTTCTTTGACGTCAACTTTTATGTTATACAATATAGTTTGGTTGACTTTTCCTATTGGCTCTTTTAACCTACCCTACTGAAGGTTTAACAGATTGTAGCCTAGGATTCCTAAAGTACCTATTATATTGAAATCTCACGACTTCTTCATGCATTACTTAACTATCTTTGGTACTACTAAAGTTTAGTGTGGATTCAACCACAACCTCTGAACTCTGTTCTTTGTCTCTCCATTTACCACGTATGTACCGTTTTGTATTATTCTGTCTCCATTGATACAGTATCTCCCAGTATCAAATTGAGTCTAGGATCTTTGTAGTACCTTCCTCGATGAAAACAACGTATAAAAAATGTGATCCTGTTCGTCCGTTTGCTTCATCTGGGTTTGAGATGTAACCTCTTCTTTTCCCTTTAGGCAACAATCAACCTATTTTACTTTACAGATATATGGAAATGGGAAACTTTTACAAATGCTGGGTGAATAAAACCCATTATATTCTATGTTCATTCAATGGCTCTCATAATAGTCTGTATGAGACTAAAATCTATGTAAGACACTTTGATGTCTTCTGTCAGGACAGAGAAAGTAGCAATGGCTTTCACAGAAACGTTCATCAGTCTCTCTAAATCACTTCATCAGAACTCACGGGAAGTGCTCGGGCCTTCAGCCTACTTACTATAAATCACTTCCTAACTCGTAAGAAATACTAGAACCGTCAGCCAACTTACTATAAACCACTTTATAACTTGTAGGAAGTACTAGGACCTTCAGGTCGCACACCGTAAATCAGAACTTATAGGAAGTATTGCGATCTCTCTGCTCACAGTAAACATTCAAGCTCAAGAAAACTGCGAAGTTAAATAAAACTAAAACCAATAGTCCAGAAAGAAGAACAGTTGACCTCTCAAAACATCCTGGTGATAAGAGTTTTTGTTTCTTTTGTGAGTTATATATATTCAAATATATAGATTCCAGGTGTCTTCAAGTATCGGTCTGAAACAAGCTGGCTACTAAATGTCTACTTTGACACATATCTTCTGTTAAGTAAACTTTAACGATTTTGCTATTTTCAGAACTTTCAACTGAATTTGAAAATCTAAGTTCACTTTGAGTTAGCTTCCTTTAATATGGTGGAACATATAGGTCTTGAATAACAACAAAAAATTACTTTAGTGTTCAAGATAGTCAGGGTCATATGCACCATTTTTCATCAGTGAAAATATAAAGTCAAAGCTATAAAATGTACTATGAGCATCCTTGTGATCCATCTTATTAAAAAAAAACTGATTTCGGTAATATATATATGTAAAAACGGCTCGTTTGTGAACCTGACGATGACCGAAGAAGGTCAAACCGTTGTTTTTACACATATATTTTTCTCTACAAGTGGGGTTTCTCGACATCACTGATTTAGGTAATATTTTAGGGTAATTTTTAGGTGCTATACAAACGGCAGTAATGATACATGTTATGGAACATACTGATCTATTCAGAAAATTACATTTAAGTGTAAAATAAGTCAACAAAAAACTAAAATTAAGGCATGTCTAAGTTTACAGAACTTACTGTGTTGAACCTATTGTGAGCAACTTAACAAAAGACATTAATTTACAATTAAAATTAAATTTGTCATATTTAAATTAAATGTTTTAGTCTAATGAATGTGCGCTGATTAGGCCTAATTGACAGAACTTTCCTATATTTGTGTTATTAGTGTTCGAGTTTAGCTAGCTTACTGTTTTAGACAGGTTATGATTTTGTGCCATACAAACACTCAGCTTGATGTTTAGTCTTATGGAGTCATATAAATAACAAAATATATTTATTGTTTATTTTGTAAAGTAACTTTTCACTACTGAGAGCATCAAAAATCGTACATGAAAATCTACCGTGTTGAACAATTCCAGTGAGCGAGAGTCGAGAATATATTGGTGTAAAAACATTTAAAAATACAATCTCTAGAATGTAGTGTTTGGAATATGTATCTAGCTGAACCAATCTTTGGTAAAAGTACTCAGATTTTGTGTGTTATTCAGTGAATTTGACTACAGTATGCAAATGAAATAATTCATCTAAAATTTTTGGAGGTTTGTTTTAAAAACAAAAAGCTAATATGAATAATATAAACATAAAGAGTCAGAGGAACGCTTTTGAAGTAATTCTATTACATTTACCAAATTATTTTCATTATAATGTTTACCTACACGACAGCAATTCTAATTTTGTGTTGAAACAAAAACAGGAAGAAAAAATCTAAACATTATTGTGTTGCAATTTTTCCCATTTTGTAGCTTTAGTGTAAAAACTACAAACTATGGTTTATTTTTGTTAATTGTGTGTTGTTTTTTATGAATCGATGCCAAATCAAATAAAAATTAATGGTAGGTATTTAGTTTTAAAAATCTTTCAGATCTCAAAATTAATTTCCGGGGTCGACAGACAGTCGGTGTCAAACGATATTTGTACCTAAGAGCTTGATTAAAACGTTGCAGATCAAAGACTTGATTGGTTAGCCAATCACGCTGAATGCTTAATGACGTCACTGTTTGGGCTGTCCACCTCTGAGTTACGTCATCATTGCCAAAGAGACAAAATCACACAGCTGAGTGCATTTGGAGAATATTGACGTTACCTAGCGTCGCTTGCAGGAAACACCTAGAAAACTGAATTTGATTGGCGTTATCATCTTTAAGGTAAGTTTACATATAATAGTATTTCAACTGTTTTCACTCTAGGAAAACCATCACGAAATTACAGAGAGGATTTGACGTAAAGTATTATGTAAAGTCCAAACTTTAAAAAGTCCATATTAACAATATGTATCCGTTACTAACGATCTTTGTTCATCTCGTAAAGTAGAATAAATTAAAAGTTATTATTGTTTGGTTCTATAAATATTTTAGTTCCTTCTGAGAACATTGTTGTATTGACCGATATATTCCATCCTTATATACAAATAGCTTGTTTCTTTAGAAGACCTTCGGGTGTAGCAAGGTGTTTAAACTTTTACAATACTTTGCTGATTTAATTGTTATAATTTATTTCTTTATTTTTTATTTTACATGCGATAGCTTAACAGATAAAGTGTCTGTCCAGCAGAGAGAAAGTTGGCTTAACGAACTCTGCTGGAATTGAATCATCTAACTTGTTTCGATTTTTACAATATCAGATGTAATTTTGTTATCCTTTGTAATTAAGTGTAAAAAGATACAATTAGGTACCTGAGTAGTGCCACCCTTCATCCACAGGAGGAGGCAATTAAAAATTAGTAAAGATATACACAAAAGTTTCTGTCGTTTGTAAGCCTTATTGGGCACACTACGTAAAGCTTTTGGTAACTTTCTGAAGGGCTAGTTTTCCCAATGTTTTCATGAGTGATTTTGTGCGGGAAATGTACCCTTTCAGCGGGAGTTGTGTCTGCAGCAAGAACACATAGGTAATATGCTTGCATTGTACTAAGGAAGAGGAAATAAAAATGGAAGAGAGGGTGGTAGTTGGTTTTCGCCATACACAAGGCATTTTCAAGTAGTGTTTAAGAATAGAAACTTCAATATATCGTCTGCATTAACTTCCGAGTTGGAAGTGTGATAATAGGGAAAGCTAAGCCTCGTCGCTAATCTCCCGCTAGGTCCAGTATGTTTATTGTATTGTTAGGGTGTTAATTCGGGCTATGTAAACCGCGATATTTTAAAATATGTCTTCAACTCCGTAACACAATTATAATTTTACTCAAATAATTCTAAAGTCATAACATTATCTGGATGGTAGTGAATGTTTTCAAAAATTAAACGTTTTGTAAGTTTTACAGTTACACACAGATGATTAATTAGCTTTGTCTATTTATAGTTTGTTTTTTTGCAAACGTTTTGCTGTAGTTTTATTATAAAATGATTTATTTAGAGTTTAATTAAAACAAAGTGTTAAAGTTCTCCCATCTACCCTGTTAAGCGCTGTTAAAGTTTTAGTAATTTGTCAATCACTAAATTCTTACCAATAATATATTTAACAATACCATAACCATATTTTTGTTACACGATACTTTAGATTGACGTAACAGCTTATAGAAAATGGTTAATAATTCTTCATGTCTTTGTTACGTAACTTACAATATTATAAGGAATCTAACAACAGAGATGTACAATTTTATGAAGAGTTCATAGGTTGGAGGTTATCCTAATAAAACTGAAACAGATGCGATAGATAAGAGAAATGTAGACTGTGAGAAATGGTACAGGATTTCAATGCAAGATTAAACTATTACATGAAAGGTGTAGATTAGTCAACAGTGACTTTAAGGAAGTTAGAAAGAATAGTATTAGAGTGAAAAGTAGTGAATGTAGTTATAACGAACCTATTATACTGAGCAACGAAGTTTAGCCTTTAGTTTCTGTAGACCTTTAACTATTGGAGGGAAGGAAAACAAAAGAGTCACCGAAGTAGATGAATGATAAAGAGGTTATAGTTGTCGGTGATTCCTTGACAAGACGTGTGGGCAATATAGTCTGTGGGGTAAATAGGGAGGAAAGAAAACTGATTACGTTACCCAGGGCCACAGGTGGTCGATATAACTAACAAAGCATGAGAAATAATAAAGGGAGCTAGCAGAGATGTAGGTTTAGAAGAGTAAGTCAGAAGAGCTAATTAATAAGTACAAGGATAAAATCTTGTTTGGTTGGTACTCGATTTACAGTTATTTCAATAACTGGTTACCCAAAATCGACTGTCAGTGGAGCGTGAGTTTGCTCAACTACGTATTGAAATGGTGAATCTGGTGTACGTGTTCCACATGTAGGTATCAGAAGATGAAAGGTGAATGTAAAACACTGAGACATCTAAGAGAACTGCCACAGTTTACTAATGTTAGTTTTTACTGTTTTAGAAGCGGTATAACATTGCTATTTTATTTGTTTGACGAGGGCTATCTGCGCTAGTCGTCCCTAATTTAGCAGTGTAAGACTAGGTGGAAGGCAGCTAGTCATCACCACCCACCGCCAACTCTAGGGTTACTCTTTTACCAACGAATAGTGGGATTGAGCGTCACATTTTAACGTTCCAACAGCTGAAAGGGAAAGCATTTTGATGTGACGGGGATTCGAACCCGCGCCCGTAGGATTACAAGTCGAGTGTCTTAACCACCTGGGCATGCCGTGCCGACTTTAGTGCACTGGTAAAAATTTATTAAGTATTCAATGTAAAGATATTCCTTACAGAAATGGAAGGGTGAGTGCAACAGAAAAAACATATTGGTTCATAAAGAGTGTAAAAGTAAAGAAAAACATCGTGAATATAAACTGACTGATATAACAGCAGACATGGAAGATTATAGAATATGGAGAAAGTGGGTGAAGTAGGAAATTAGAAAGGATGTATGAGAAAAGGTTGGTTAGAAATGTAAAAATTAACACCAAGGATTTTTTAAAAAATACGTTAAGGGTAAGCAAAATGTCATAATGGCGGTAAAATCCTTGAGGGATCATAAAAGAAGACTGGCATCTGATGATTATGAGATGGTTAGGTTATTAAATTCTTCTTTTTCTTCACTTTTTACTAATGAAAATTTAAGCAGTATTCCACATCTTTATCAATTGCTAGATAGAAACAAGATCAAAACATATAATTGCATTACTTAAAGAAAAAATTGAGAAATTTAAATAACTACGATAAGGCTCTTGGGTGAGTTAGTATTTCGTCATGGTTTTCATCATGGATATGTGAGTCACTTACTATATTTTTTTTGTTAGTCCTTGAACTGTGGGCAGGTACCAGAGGATTAGAAGTTAACTAATGTAACTCCTCTTTTCAAAGGGAGGTGATTAGAAATTGTTCTACTAATTATAGACCTATTAGTCTCTCATCAGTTGTGGGAAAAGCTTTGGAAAGTATGATAAAAGATGCTTTGAAAAGCCATTTAACGACGTTTAGAATTTTATTGAATAGTCAACATGGTTTTACTAAGGAAAAATCCTGTTTTAAAAATGTTTTGACATTTTTGAAAAAAGTTACTGTTTATGTAGATGAGAGTAAACATGTAGATTTGGTGTTTCAGGATTCTTAAAAAGCGCCACATAAAAGGTGTGTAAAAATAATTATCTGTATTGATGTGAGGCTAAGTTAACCGATTGGATAGAAGAGTGGTTGGATGGAAGAAAGCGTAGAATTCTTACAAAATGAGCTCAGTCAAACTGGATTAATATTACATACAGGGTACCTCAGGGCCAAGTCTTAGGATCTTTGCTCTTTTTTATTTGTATTAATGACATAGATGAAGGAATATTCAATACATTACTTACATACTCAGATGATATCAAGGTCTTGGGTGTTGATGGCCATGAAGAGGATGGTGCTGATTTACAAAATGATTTAGATCAGTTAGTGAGTTAGACAGATGAATGATAGATATGTGTGTATTATAAAAATGTAAGATAATGCATGTGGGTTATCATAATTGGGATTATAAGTATAATTTGGATGGTAAAACCTCAATAGTATCATGAAAGAAAAGGATCTTGGTGTATTAGTTGATCAGTCTCTAAAGTCATCCAAGCAATGTGCTGTTGCTAGTGGTAGGACAAATAGGATTTTAGGTTATACCTACAAGAATATTGAATACAAATCTAAAGAGGTTATAACTTCAACGCACAGGTCACTGTTTCAAATATTTTGTTTCCTCTTGGGCTTCGTACCTTAGGAAAAACATCGAATTGTTGGAAAGGGTTCAAAGAAGGGTTACTAGAACGTTGCCTGGGATGGAGGGCTTGCCGTGAAAGAAGAGAATGGGAACTTGGAGGGTCTTATTTTAAAGGGAATTGACAGTGTTGCTTCAACATTTTTCATATTTAACAGTGAAAAAGTTAGGACTAGAGAACACGAGTAAACATGTTGGCAAAGTAGGAGTCATCTTCAGCTAGGAAAGTTTTCTGACAGAGTACTTGGTTTTTGGAAAGATTTCCTTTAGATGTTGTAAAGGCAGAAAATTTAATTGAGTTCAAGAGAAAGTTTGTAACTACATGAATGAGAATGGCTGGCTTTAAGATTTTTAAAGTTTGGTTATTTAATAGGTTCAGTGTATTTCAGAAGATGGTTCAGCCAAGACGGACTAATAGGTCCCTTTTGCCCCAAAACGTTATGCCATGTTATTAATATTATTATTTTTACCTGTTAATATGGACATAGCAAGCAAGGATCGTTGAAATTCCTGGGATTAAAATTACATTTATGCCAGTTACAATGCTAGAATTGTTCCAATGCTACAAGTAATATTTGAGTTTTATAAATTTGATATTTGATGTATATTATGAAAACAGATAAATATTTACGTGTTTTGCCAATACTGTAATAGTGTACTGTGTATCAGTAACACTTTGAAGTATATTGTATATTGATAACGTCCTCAAGTTTATTGTTTATCAGTAATGCACATTTCAGATGTTAATGTATTCTTTAATCTTTAGGCAGTAACATTCTTATTTAAGTGTTAAAAATAGGTAATAGAATGCTTATGTTACGATTGGTTCTAATTTTTGTCCCAAGTTTCGTTCTTCTCATAACTTGGTTTTGTGTAATTACTGGTACTTATTACCTGTAAGATGTTGATCCAGTACGATCACGTAAAGAATTCACAAACTCCACATTTTGAAAAATGTTACTGATTTAGGTCCATCATCCCGTGAACAGTTTCACAATAACACAAGAAACTTTAATATAAAGTAATGTTTCTGGAGGCGACGCGAAAGTTGCCCAACGCCTGCGTAACTGCTTTCCCGGCAACACGTTGTTGTATTTTCGTCTGGTTACACAATGTTCACTGACGGTTAATGCAGTTAGCTCAACACGGTTTTGGTTGTCGTCGATCATTCTTTATTTGTAAATATTGTTCTAGGGCTTCAGTCTTTGTGCAATAACACTTTCTCAGTATAGATACGAAACGCCCTCCATCCTTCATTCAACAGACCGTTAAAATAACACTGCACAACGTTTTGAAAAGTTTTGCTTCCTGAAAAGTTTTTGCTGATTGTGACAGGTACCTGGTGGGTATGCACAAATATAGTTTTGGTTTTGCTTCATCACGTAGGAACTCTGAAAAATAGACAGTTAACTGTTTACCGGCAATAACGTATTTAATTGCGCTTATGTTTCTAATACGCTATTAAGTTCAACATAATTAAAAGTGTTTTGCTCCTGATTTTCGTTTGTATTCAATGTCCGGTGCATCATGTTGCAGTGTCCAACAGTAGTCATCAAGCATTGACGGATTCCAGTTGCCCTGATATCGTTTTTCCATTGTAGCAATGTTCTGGTGAAACTGTAGATTTCGATGAAACGGTACGTGATGGGCAAATTTGGATGTGATTTTCATGATCAGCAGTCTAAAATCTATTAGGAACACCCAACAGTGTTCAAAAAACAAAAACTTTGTTGTAAAATGTAATCAGACCATCTTTGTTCAAAGTTCCACTGAACTAACAACATCAGTATCAGTTGTGTGTGTCGTTGGTGATTCTTACGATACATGTAATGTATCATGTAATGTCACTTAAGATTTACAATATTTCTTTTGTTGTTTTGGTCATTACCGTTACGATCTAAATGTATGCCCTCTAGAGGACGTACAACACTAACAACGGGGTTTCGATACCCGTGGTGGGTATAGCACAGATATCCCATTGTGTAGCTTTGCGCTTCTGTCCAAAGAACCGACCATTCAGAATATAAACACGCTTTACTGTCATTACTAAGGTACTGATAATAACCAAGGTTGGTTATTTTGAACAGAAGAACAACTATCGTGATATTTAACAGTGATTTATGCCACTGATTATGGTTTATTTTGTGAAGTAGTTGTTGAATCTGGTTTGTAAAAATCAGGAAAGCTTAAAGCTAATTAATTTACAGTATAAAAGTACGATGGGAGTTATTAATATTTTTACATTTAAGCTTCAAATGGTGGCCGCTAATTTGACAATAAGTAGTAAGTTTCCAATAATCATTAATCAGTGGATAATAAACCCTAAATTTTATCGATCAGTTGATGATAAAAACTGTATTTCCACGATTATAAAGTTTTGTTCTTTAAACATATGTACTTTATACTCACAACAGACAGTTTACTGGTCAAATCATGTATTTTCTTACTTGTCAAATATTTTAGTAACTTTTTAATCGATAGCTGCCTGACGACAGAGCGATTTAATGCGGATCCCATTAAAAAGAATACACTATTTACTATTATTGTTTGATATAAACGGTAGTGTATCTTATACAGAATTAATTAGTGAATCTTTTAAACTAACGATTGAGACATAGATAATCGATTACACAATGCTTTCTTACTGCTTTCAAAGTTAGCCCTTAACAATTGGATTCCCGTCTGATCAGTTACATTTTGTAGTAGGTGCTCATAGATCACAGCCTAATAAATATGTTTTATACTGAATTAATAATCTTTAAGAACAGTTTATAATGAAATAAAATGAATCTCAAAAACTGTCGGCTGTGGGAAAACTGAAGCAGAAGGGTATATTGAAGAGTTGAGGTCATGGGAAACCTGGAACAGAAGGATATATCGAAGAGTCGAGGTTATGGGAAACCTGAGATGGAAGTATATATTGAAGAGTCGAGGTTATGGAAAACATGAGGTAGAAGGGTATATTGAAGAGTCGAGGTTATGGGAAACCTGAGATAGAAGGGTATATTGAAGAGTTGAGGTTATGGGGAACTTGAGGTAGAAGGATATATTGAAGAGTCGAGGTTATGGGGAACCTTAAGTAGAGGAGTATATTGAAAAGTCGAATCTATGGAAAACCTGAGATACCAAATTTTTGTTGACTTGGAGTACCAAATACCATGGATCGTATTAAGAACACAGGATTGTATGGTATACCCTGGATAATTGTAATGAACATAAAAAATAGCCGTTCAAAGTTGAAATTGGCACCATAGATAGAACGAAAAACTTTCGTCTTCAAGAAAATGAAAGACAGAGGTCTTAAAATGTCGTTCTTTACATCTTTTGTTCATCAGTTCTTCAAGGCTTCCTTCGCAAGGGTCACAATGTACTGACCAGTTGCTGGACATTTCCATATTTGTTTGTTCATCCCAAATACTTTGCCTAGATTATTCATAAAAATGTTTTAAATAATTGTATTAAACCATAGGGGTGTAGACATTTTAATACCTTGGAACTACTGCTTTAGATTATTAATAATTATAGGAATATAAGCCTCGCAGTAAGGCCGAGGTCAACCTATAAATACAATATGTAATTTTTAATTGGATAAACTAGGGGTCTTCTAGTAATAACCATATTTGTATAATGAAAGTAAAGATTAGCCTTGCGAGGTTTTGACTGTATGACCCGGCATGGCCAAGCGTGTTAAGGCATGCGACTCGTAATCTGAGGGTCGCGGGTTCGCATCCCCGTTGCGCCAAACATGCTCGCCCTTTCAGCCGTGGGGGCATTATAATGTGACGGTCAATCCCACTATTCGTTGGTAAAAGAGTAGCCCAAGAGTTGGCGGTGGGTGGTGATGACTAATTGCCTTCCCTCTAGTCTTACACTGCTAAATTAGGGACGGCTAGCACAGATAGCCCTCGAGTAGCTTTGTGCGAAATTCAAAACAAACAAACAAACAATTTGACTGTATTGTGCTGCCCTCTAAAAAAAGTTACAGTTGCTTTGACAAACATCATTCGAGAAACTCTTACTGGAGTTCTGAAAATGTTTGCTAGACGTCTACAAATATTTGTGGATGTCGTTGGCTCACATATTGTAAATATTTCAGTGGATAAATGCAATTAAAACGTGCGTCTTTTGCTGAAAACCCTGTAAAAATGAAATCCAGAAAATCAGCGAATCGTTTGCATTTGAAACTTTACTGAGAACACGAACACAGTGTGTATAATTTAAAATCTACCTAACACAAGACAGGTTTCATTTAATAGATTGTTATTCTTGTTTATAAATTGTTCGTTTTTAGAAATGATGGGCTAGAGGGAAAGCTAATAATCAACACCACCCACACTTGGGCTGGTGTAGTCTCAATGAATAGCGACACTTGCTTGTCACTTCCACAACGCACTCCTATATTAAAGTACAGGGTGTGTTTTTGTGGCAAAAAGACACGAACTAAGAACCTTCGTATTCAAAGCCCTTCAGTCGAGACAAAAAGTACCCTAGTATGTGGTTCCAAAAGTAGAATATGAAATAAAACGTTTTCATAGATCCTTAAGGTTTCAAGTAAACTTTTAATTTTCGAATCGTTTCTGGTTGAGAAATTGTTGACTGTACTTGTCAAAACCTTTGAACCGTTCGTTAATATGTACACACATAATTGTTTTACAGGGTTTGACAGAAGCGATCGAGGTATCTCTTGTTTCGAGCATGTTCTGCTACCATTATCCGTTATCTATATCCGGTAGTGCTGTGGGTCCGTTACGACTACCCCCAGTCTCCTTGTATTCTCCCATGGGAACCTGTAAGTATTCATTCGACTCATTTTTATTCCTCTTTTATATCGTTTCATCTATTGGTGTCTCATCATACAAAATAAATAAGAACTTACGTTGAGATACCAACAGTCTGAAAACAAGAAGGTCATTATAAACATACAATTAGTGATGAGAAACATGTACAAATAAAACTGGTTTTTTACTCTTACGGTATTAATTAAAAACTCTTCTTGTAAGTACACGTGTCAATCCTGGATGAAATTGATTATACTCTATTGTTTACATGAATATAACACTGTGTAACAAACTTTTTACTTTTTCTTGTTCCTGGGCAGAAAGTGTTATTTCCCAATTGCTTATGCCTAAAGTGAATGGAAAAGACCTTTTTTTTTTTTTCAAACTTTGCTTTGTGATCTGGGTAATGAAATTTTCAAATTTACCCATTTTCCAGAACATTCCAGGTAGATTCAGTGCTGAGTAGCTGATAGAGAATTTTCTCGAACTTACAAGAATTTTCAAGAACTTTCTAGAATGTTGTAGAAGCCTCAAAGCTGTGCTGCTCCATAACGGGAATAAGTATCCGTTTCTTCTTCTGGCTCATTCGGTGCACCTCAAAGAGGAATACAACAGCGTTAAGACCTTGTTAGAAGCCTTGAAGTATGATGAGTATGGCTGGGAGGTTATCAAAGACTTCAAAATGGTGGCATTCCTGATGAGTCTTCAAGGAGGTTTTACCAAGGTTCCCTGTTATCTTTGTCTTAGAGACAGCAGAGACACCGTAGAGCACTACAATAGGAAACACTGGCCCTAACGGACCGAATTCTCTGTGGGGAGGCACAGTATCAAGTGTGAGACAGTAGTGGACCTCCAGTAGGTGTTGTACCCACCATTGCACATAAAACTGGGTCTTATGAAACAATTTGTCACAGCTCTTGATAAGGAGTCTGCAACCTTCAAGACTTCTTCCCTAAGCTGTCTGAGGCAAAGGTCAAAGCTGGTGTCTTCGTAGGACCACAAATAAAGAAGATCCAGAAGTGCACAGAATTCTCCAAGAAGCTCAGTAGGAAGAAAAAAAAGCTTGGGGCAGCTTTGTTACAGTGGTTTGGGGCTTCTTGGGCAATCACAAGGTCTAAAATTATGTGAAACTGATTGAGGCTCTGGTGAACTACGGCAAAATGACTGAAGTATGTCCCTGAAAGTCCATATCCTTGATGCTCATCTTGATAAGTTCAAGGAGAACATGGAATCATACTTAGAGGAGCAAGGCGAGCGTTTCCACCAAGATATACTGGACTTTGAACGTTGCTACCAAGGAGCGTATAACAAAAACATGATTGGAGACTATATTTGGGTGAAGGTGATTTACATTAAAGTCGCAAATCTCGAAAAATTACTCACTTCTAAACATTTTTGTTCATTTTTCTATAACTTTAGTTTTGATCTTGATTCATATGTTGTTTTATTCAGACCTTATGTAAATGAAAATGTGCAAATTTGCCTGTTTTTACATATAAAATAGGTTAATTTCTAAATTTCATTATCCAGGTCACAAAAGGAAAGTTTGAATGGAATAATGGCCATTTTCTGTACGTTTACATCTTAAGCAATTAAGAAATAACACATACTATCCAGGAACAAAATTTGTGTTACATAGTGTATTTTATTATCAAAACATTTGTGATCAAATCAGTATCTTTATTGTAACAGTACTTCATTAAATACAGGATTTCTAGAACAATAGGAAATAATTCTAATCGTAGACACAGAAATCTCCGAGTTCCATTTATCTTAACCTTAACTTTAATTAAACCTTTATTAAGTACGGCCTATATACGATAAAGATATAAACTTAACACCGTAACTTTTGTACATGTTTTGCTTTAATTCAGTTAGGGTTAATCTTTACCGTTCTTAATACTATCAACTTATAATGGTATTGAACGACGTAACATAAGAACGTTTTAACAACTTTTGATATGTTGTCGTACAAAATGCCTTCTAAGTATATTTATATCAGTTGAAATAAAGTGCACGCTCATTTCAAGACAAATAAAAACTGAGTATCATTATAATAGCTCCTTTCATTCATTCTTTGGTTACATTTACTTTTGTACGTTTACTAGTTCAAACATTTTGTGTAGTAAATAGTTAAACTGGTTCTATCTCTTCTTTAATCTAAATATTCTGTGTAGTAAATAGTTAAACTGGTTCTGTCCATTCTCTAACTTAAATAGTTTGTGTAAATAGTTAAACTGGTTCTGTCCATTCTCTAACTTAAATAGTCTCTGTAATAAATAGTTATACTGGTTCTGTCCATTCTCTAACTTAAATAGTCTCTGTAATAAATAGTTATACTGGTTCTGTCCATTCTCTAACTTAAATAGTCTCTGTAATAAATAGTTAAACTGGTTCTGTCCATTCTCTAACTTAAATAGTCTCTGTAATAAATAGTTAAACTGGTTCTGTCCCTTCTTTAGCTTAAATATTCTGTGTAATAAATAGTTATACTGGTTCTGTCCCTTCTTTAACTTAAATATTCTGTGTAATAAATAGTAAAGTGTTTCTGTCCCGTGTCTTTGCCGATCGTGAAAAGATTCAGTTTCAAAATTATTTATAAGATTCAACATCTTATCTAACGAGCTTTTCCACTTACAACGATCCACCAACTGAACGAAAATTCCGTGCGTCGCATTCTACATATTTTAGAATATAAAGAATCAACTATTCCACTCAGGTAGAAGCTGGTTTACGTTATAAATTGCATTCCAAAGTAGACTGTTTGTTCATGGATCTCAGTAATCTCAGCTGTTTCCTGTGGGTTGTATGGGCTATAAATTTTAGGTATTGTTGCTAGCACACTTTAAGTCTCATTTAGATTGGGGTTTCACTTCATACTGGCCCAGCATGGCCAAACGTGTTAAGGCGTGCGACTCGTAATCTGAGGGTCGCGGGTTCGCATCCCCGTCGCGCCAAACATGCTCGCCCTTTCAGCCGTGGGGGCGTTATAATGTGACAGTCAATCCCACAATTCTTTGGTAAAAGAGTAGTCCAAGAGTTGGCGGTGGGTGGTGATGACTAGTTGCCTTCCCTCTAGTCTTATACGCTAAATTAGAGACGGCTAGCACAGATAGCCCTCGAATAGCTTTGTGCAAAATTCAAACAAAACACACAAACACGTCATACTAAGGGTTTCTTTCTTTTAGAATACAAAATAAGGGATCCTAACCTCACTCTTGTTTTCCCTTACGGTGCACTTATTAGTTGGAACTTTGTTTTCAAGAAATGTCCGCTAATGTTTTCGGACTATATTATTATGTAGGTCGTAACAAACCTGACTTCGAAAGTTAAGTCATCGATGACCGAAGAAGGTCGAAACGTTGTTCACTTCTCTACGTAAAACATTTCTCAACCCAAACAAGCCGTTTTTACATATATATTTCTCTACAAGTGGGTTTTCTCGACATCACTGGCTTTTAATGTTATTTGATCAATAATGTATGTTCCATTATTATTAATTACTTTCTGTCAACGACTCACATGCTTCTGAAGCCACTTCTATAAAATTCTTGGGGTTTGGAGAAAAATAATGTAGAGAGGGCAGTTTTGACATCTTCATGTGTTACAAGCTCTTTCCCATCAAGATAGTTCTGCAAACTTTGGAATAGATGATAACCAGATGGGACAAGGTCTGGAGAATAAGGAAGATGTGGAAGTTTTTACCAGTCTAGCTCTTCAGTCTTTACAGATGTGATCCTTGCTGTATACTTTATCCTGGTGTAACACAACACCTTTATGACTGATTAAAGTAGGCCTCTTTTCTTTCACTGCAACATTCAAACGCTCTAACTGTTGACAATAGAAGTCTGATGTATCTTTACACTGAGTGGCAGCAACTCAAAGTGGATCACACCAACAATATCTCACCAAACGCTTAACAAGACTTTTTCAGGGTGGAGAGCCATTTTAGGCTGGGCTTTAGCCAGTTTAACTGCAATGAGCCATTGTCTGCGGCGCTTAATATTTTTATAATATATCCATTTTTCATCTCCAGTCACTAACCTGTCCAAAAAAGGTGAGTGACATTCACGAGAGTGCACAGAAGTGCAAATGTCCACTCTTGCTCTAAGGTTAGCTTCTGTAAAATCACGGGAGACACATTTTCCACGTTTTTACACCTTTACAAGCTATTGCAGATGACGATGAACTGTTGAATGGGTTGAATTAAGCTTTTGTTCTTGTTCTTCAACTGTTACAGCACAATTTTCATCAAGTGCAGCCAGCAGCAAGTCACAATTAAACAAGACGACCTGAACGTGGTGCATCATCTAAGTTGTAGTCACCTGATTTGAACTTCTGTACAAAAACATCTTGAATGTTTCTTGTAGTTTCTGCTGCACTATTGTCTTACTTTAAATTCGTAAAGCATTATATGCCTAATGTGTTCCTCAAACACATCCATCTTCATAAGGGTTTATTTGATTAATGATCTGAAAAAGTTGAGTTGGGTTAGTTTCTTTTATTTGTCTGAACATTTTTATACACGTCCTACTACATATTTTAGTCATTAAAACCTTCTACAAAGACAGAAATGATGACGTACTTTGTGAATTAAATTTTCGGACATTACTTATGGGATGATCTGATATAAAACCATAAAACAAATAATAAGTTATTGTTTTTAGTTATGATAATACAGAACCTTGTTAAATATAATAAAAACTATAGAACAAATAATAAGTTATTGTTTTTAGTTATGATAATACAGAACCTTGTTAAATATAATAAAAACTATAGAACGAATAATAAGTTATTGTTTTTAGTTATGATAATACAGAACCTTGTTAAATATAATAAAAACTATAGAACAAATAATAAGTTATTGTTTTTAGTTATGATAATACAGAACCTTGTTAAATATAATAAAAACTATAGAACAAATAATAAGTTATTGTTTTCAGTTATGATAACACAGAACCTTGCTAAATATAATAAAAACCGTATAACAAATAATAAGTTAAAGTTCTTTAATTAAATAGTAAATTGTATTATTTTATACATAGAAATGTAATATATTCTATATAAATATAATAGTACTGTTTGTTGTATGTACATGTAACTACTTATCTTTATAAATAGTACGGTATGTTGTGTGTCTGTGTAACTACTGTTCTATATAAATATAATAGTATTGCCTGTTGTATGTCTGTGTAACTAGTGATCTGTAAAAATATAATAATACTGTCTGTTGTATGTTCATGTAACTACTTATCTATATAAATAGTGGGCCCGACATGGCCTAGTGTGTTAAGGCATCTGACTGGCAATCTGAGGGTCGCGGGTTCGAATCCCGGTTGCACCAAACATGCTCACCCTATCAGCCGTGGGGGCGTTATAACGTTACGGTCAATCCCACTATTCGTTGGTAAAAGAGTCGCCAAAGGGTTGGCAGTGGGTGGTGATGACTAGCTGCCTTCCCTCTAGTCTCACACTGCTAAATTAGGAACGGCTAGCACAGATAGCTCTCATGTAACTTTGCGCGAAATTCAAAATAACTCTCTTGCGAACTATATAAATAGTACTGTATGTTCAACGTGACGAGCTATCTATATAAATATAATTGTACTGTCTGTTGTATGTCCACGTTACTACTTCGCAGGGTGTGAATGAATCTTCACTAAAATTAGTATGAAGGTTAATTAGGTCCATACGAGAATTTTCAGTTTTCATGGACGATTTTTTATCATTACTTCGCCCCCGGGTCTTCACCGAATTTGCCATAAAGGTTTGTTTGGTCCATGTGCAAATTTTAAATTTTGTGTTTTGCAGTGCTTTTGGGCATTTTTTTTATAATTACATATTTGAGAAGTAAGTTTTCATGTCTGAGATAACCTTTCATTAATCATGAACTTACCCGTCCAACTAGTTTATAATATGTTTCTATGACAATATCATTTCTCTACAGTTAATCTCAAAAGTAAGATAATCCATTTAATCAGATATCGATTCGAGTTACATTTGCTATGGCTTATTTTGTTGTGTTTTTTTTTTAAATTTCGTTACCCGTGTTTTTACTTTGATTGTTTGTTTGTATTTTTGAATTTCACGCAAAGCTACTCAAGGGCTATCTGCGCTAGCCGTCCCTAATTTAGCAGTGTAAGACTAGAGGGAAGGCAGCTAGTCATCACCACCCACCGCCAACTCTTGGGCTACTCTTTTACCAACGAATAGTGGGATTGGCCGTAACATTATAACGCCCCCACGGCTGAAAGGGCGAGCAAGTTTGGCGCGACTGGGATGCGAACCCGTGACCCTCAGATTACGAGTCGCACGCTTTAACAAGCTTGGTCACGCCGGACCGTTTTTATTTTGAAATATAAGTTTTCAACCACCTTAGCATTGTTTGTTATACATAAGCAAAACTGCTTAATTAATAGATTTTACGGCTTTTCAAAACGAAGTTCACATTTCTGTAAGTTCACCTTGTTTGTTTACTTTAAAAAGTTTTTCAGAGAGAAACATTCTAACAGATAAAGCGTGCATTTTTAAGCCAGAAGTTACCTAAGCTCAATTTTTATTATTTTTCTTTCAAGCGCAAAGCTACACAATGGGCTATATCAACCACTGGTATCGAAATCCGGTTTTTATCGTTGTAATTCCACAGACACATCGCTGTCCCACCGACGGACGAGTGTTTATTAAATTCATAGATCACCACATCAAAATGTGGTCAAGGTTATAATAAATTTGTCTCAGTTTACGTTTATATATATATATATATGAAATCGTCTCGCTATTAAAATATTATAATGCCTACACTAACTGTTTTATGAGAGTGTATGGATTTATAGTAAACTGGTAAATACACCCCAGCCATACTTCAATAGTTCTGTTTATAATAAATACACCTCAGCCATACTTTAACAGTTGTGTTTATAATAAATACACCTCAGTCATACTCCAACTGTTGTGTTTACAGTAAATACACCTCAGTCATACTCCAACTGTTGTGTTTACAGTAAATACACCTCAGTCATACTCCAACTGTTGTGTTTACAGAAAATACACCTCAGTCATACTCCAACTGTTGTGTTTACAGTAAATACACCTCAATCATTCTTCCACTGTTTATAAACATCGAAATATTTACGATAAGTAAATGTGTTTCTCACAGACGGTGGGTTTGGTTGTCAAGAAAACTATCACGATGATACACTCGTGA
This sequence comes from Tachypleus tridentatus, assembly GCF_004210375.1. NCBI lineage: Eukaryota > Metazoa > Arthropoda > Merostomata > Xiphosura > Limulidae > Tachypleus > Tachypleus tridentatus. The sequence goes on from NC_134831.1 coordinate 93,815,469, forward strand.
GAAGAAAACAGAGACGAAACAGAACCACCTTCTCAGTTCAACAGGTATGTTGATGAACGAAACAGAACCACCTTCTCAGTTCAACAGGTATGTTGGTGAACGAAACAGAACCACCTTCTCAGTTCAACAGGTATGTTGTTGTACGAAACAGAACCACCTTCTCAGTTCAACAGGTATGTTATTGAACGAAACAGAACCACCTTCTCAGTTCAACAGGTATGTTGGTGAACGAAACAGAACCACCTTCTCAGTTCAACAGGTATGTTGTTGTACGAAACAGAACCACCTTCTCAGTTCAACAGGTATGTTGTTGAACGAAACAGAACCACCTTCTCAGTTCAACAGGTAAGTTGTTGTACGAAACAGAACCACCTTCTCAGTTCAACAGGTATGTTGGTGAACGAAACAGAACCACCTTCTCAGTTCAACAGGTATGTTGTTGTACGAAACAGAACCACCTTCTCAGTTCAACAGGTATGTTATTGAACGAAACAGAACCACCTTCTCAGTTCAATAGGTATGTTGTTGTACCAAACAGAACCACCTTCTCAGTTCAACAGGTATGTTATTGTACGAAACAGAACCACCTTCTCAGTTCAACAGGTATGTTGTTGAACGAAACAGAACCACCTTCTCAGTTCAACAGGTATGTTGTTGTACGAAACAGAACCACCTTCTCAGTTCAACAGGTATGTTGTTGAACGAAACAGAACCACCTTCTCAGTTCAACAGGTATGTTGTTGTACGAAATAGAACCACCTTCTCAGTTCAACAGGTATGTTATTGAACGAAACAGAACCACCTTCTCAGTTCAACAGGTATGTTGTTGAACGAAACAGAACCACCTTCTCAGTTCAACAGGTATGTTGTTGTACGAAACAGAACCATCTTCTCAGTTCAACAGGTATGTTGTTGAACGAAACAGAACCACCTTATCAGTTCAACAAGTATGTAATTGAACGAAACAGAACCACCTTCTCAGTTCAACAGGTATGTTGTTGAACGAAACAGAACCACCTTCTCAGTTCAACAGGTATGTTGTTGTACGAAACAGAACCACCTTCTCAGTTCAACATGTATGTTGTTGAACGAAACAGAACCACCTTCTCAGTTCAACAGGTATGTTGTTGAACGAAACAGAACCACCTTCTCAGTTCAACAGCTATGTTGTTGTACGAAACAGAACCACCTTCTCAGTTCAACAGGTATGTTGTTGTACGAAACAGAACCACCTTCTCAGTTCAACAGGTATGTTGTTGAACGAAACAGAACCACCTTCTCAGTTCAACAGGTATGTTGTTGTACGAAACAGAACCACCTTCTCAGTTCAACAGGTATGTTGTTGTACGAAACAGAACCACCTTCTCAGTTCAACAGGTATGTTGTTGAACGAAACAGAACCACCTTCTCAGTTCAACAGGTATGTTGTTGTACCAAACAGAACCACCTTCTCAGTTCAACAGGTATGTTGTTGAACGAAACAGAACCACCTTCTCAGTTCAACAGGTATGTTGTTGAACCAAACAGAACCACCTTCTCAGTTCAACAGGTATGATAATAAATTTACTTATTACATTACTTATTATCACATAGAAAGTTTTCAACTACTTTTTCTTTATATACCTTTAAGCCGTTGCTTAAATATCGATTTCTGTTTTCCTTTCGATGTTCAAATTGATATCATCTTTAGGGGTAGAATTGGTATCATCTTTAGGGGGTAGAATTGGTATCATCTTTAGAGGGGTAGAATCGATATCAAATTCAGAAAGGGAACCAAATGAAATGCAAAAGGTTTAAAAATGTTAATCGAGTTTTATGTTTCACAAAGAACATTTTCATGACTGTAGAGTGTAATGTTTTAAACTCGTTGTTTATTCACAAACAAGTGAATTCTTCCTACCAGCTGGAAGAACTGGAAAAGGTCTTTACTAGGACACACTACCCGGATGTGTTTGTTCGAGAGGAGCTGGCCATGAAAATCAGTCTTACCGAAGCTAGAGTACAGGTAAGGATAAGTTAGATAACCTACATATCTGTGTGTTGTAGCTGGACTGGGAAGAACAACAGTTACATATCTGTGTGTTGTAGCTGGACTGGGAAGAACAACAGTTACATATCTGTGTGTTGTAGCTGGACTGGGAAGAACAACAGTCACCTATATTGGGAAAAAACCTTATGTAGGTACGTGTTCTAATCCTGGAATACCACCACTCTTAGTACTGAACATGAACTCACTGAAGGCTACTTGTGCTGATAGGTTATAATACCAAACATGAACTGACTTGAGGCTACACTTGTGATGATAATAGACTTCGTGAAACAAAATGACGGTCGTAAAAAGCACTCATTTAACACCACTTTCAAAAGTGGAGAATAGCTCTATGGTGAAACTTAGTGTTGCCTGACCTGGTTTGTTCTGTCGTTTTTATATAGTTCTACGTATCGTTGGAGTATGGCTCTATGGTGAAACTTAGTGTTGCCTGACCCTGGTTTGTTCTGTCGTTTTTATATAGTTCTACGTATCGTTGGAGTATGGCTCTATGGTGAAACTTAGTGTTGCCTGACCTGGTTTGTTCTGTCGTTTTTATATAGTTCTACGTATCGTTGGAGTATGGCTCTATGGTGAAACTTAGTGTTGCCTGACCTGGTTTGTTCTGTCGGTTTTATATAGTTCTACGTATCGTTGGAGTATGGCTCTATGGTGAAACTTAGTGTTGCCTGACCTGGTTTGTTCTGTCGTTTTTATATAGTTCTACGTATCGTTGGAGTATGGCTCTATGGTGAAACTTCGTGTTGCCTGACCTGGTTTGTTCTGTCGTTTTTATATAGTTCTACGTATCGTTGGAGTATGGCTCTATGGTGAAACTTAGTGTTGCCTGACCCTGGTTTGTTCTGTCGTTTTTATATAGTTCTACGTATCGTTGGAGTATGGCACTATGGTGAAACTTAAGTGTTGCCTGACCTGGTTTGTTCTGTCGTTTTTATATAGTTCTACGTATCGTTGGAGTGTGGCTCTATGGTGAAACTTAGTGTTGCCTAACCCTGGTTTGTTCTGTCGTTTTTATATAGTTCTACGTATCGTTGGAGTATGGCTCTATGGTGAAACTTAGTGTTGCCTGACCCTGGTTTGTTCTGTCGTTTTTATATAGTTCTACGTATCGTTGGAGTATGGCACTATGGTGAAACTTAGTGTTGCCTGACCCTGGTTTGTTCTGTCGTTTTTATATAGTTCTACGTATCGTTGGAGTATGGCTCTATGGTGAAACTTAGTGTTGCCTGACCCTGCTTTGTTCTCTCGTTTTTATATAGTTCTACGTATCGTTGCAGTATGGCTCTATGGTGAAACTTAGTGTTGCCTAACCCTGCTTTGTTCTGTCGTTTTTATATAGTTCTACGTATCGTTGGAGTATGGCACTATGGTGAAACTTAGTGTTGCCTGACCCTGGTTTTTTCTGTCGTTTTTATATAGTTCTACGTATCGTTGGAGTATGGCTCTATGGTGAAACTTAGTGTTGCCTGACCTGGTTTGTTCTGTCGTTTTTATATAGTTCTACGTATCGTTGGAGTATGGCTCTATGATGAAACTTAGTGTTGCCTGACCCTGGTTTGTTCTGTCGTTTTTATATAGTTCTACGTATCGTTGGAGTATGGCACTATGGTGAAACTTAGTGTTGCCTGACCCTGGTTTGTTCTGTCGTTTTTATATAGTTCTACGTATCGTTGGAGTATGGCACTATGGTGAAACTTAGTGTTGCCTGATCCTGGTTTGTTCTGTCGTTTTTATATAGTTCTACGTATCGTTGGAGTATGGCTCTATGGTGAAACTTAGTGTTGCCTGACCTGGTTTGTTCTGTCGTTTTTATATAGTTCTACGTATCGTTGGAGTATGGCTCTATGGTGAAACTTAGTGTTGCCTGACCTGGTTTGTTCTGTCGTTTTTATATAGTTCTACGTATCGTTGGAGTATGGCTCTATGGTGAAACTTAGTGTTGCCTGACCTGGTTTGTTCTGTCGGTTTTATATAGTTCTACGTATCGTTGGAGTATGGCTCTATGGTGAAACTTAGTGTTGCCTGACCTGGTTTGTTCTGTCGGTTTTATATAGTTCTACGTATCGTTGGAGTATGGCTCTATGGTGAAACTTAGTGTTGCCTGACCTGGTTTGTTCTGTCGTTTTTATATAGTTCTACGTATCGTTGCAGTATGGCTCTATGGTGAAACTTCGTGTTGCCTGACCTGGTTTGTTCTGTCGTTTTATATAGTTCTACGTATCGTTGGAGTATGGCTCTATGGTGAAACTTAGTGTTGCCTGACCCTGGTTTGTTCTGTCGTTTTATATAGTTCTACGTATCGTTGGAGTATGGCACTATGGTGAAACTTAAGTGTTGCCTGACCTGGTTTGTTCTGTCGTTTTATATAGTTCTACGTATCGTTGGAGTGTGGCTCTATGGTGAAACTTAGTGTTGCCTAACCCTGGTTTGTTCTGTCGTTTTTATATAGTTCTACGTATCGTTGGAGTATGGCTCTATGGTGAAACTTAGTGTTGCCTGACCCTGGTTTGTTCTGTCGTTTTTATATAGTTCTACGTATCGTTGGAGTATGGCACTATGGTGAAACTTAGTGTTGCCTGACCCTGGTTTGTTCTGTCGTTTTTATATAGTTCTACGTATCGTTGGAGTATGGCTCTATGGTGAAACTTAGTGTTGCCTGACCCTGCTTTGTTCTCTCGTTTTTATATAGTTCTACGTATCGTTGCAGTATGGCTCTATGGTGAAACTTAGTGTTGCCTAACCCTGGTTTGTTCTGTTGTTTTTATATAGTTCTACGTATCGTTGGAGTATGGCACTATGGTGAAACTTAGTGTTGCCTGACCCTGGTTTTTTCTGTCGTTTTTATATAGTTCTACGTATCGTTGGAGTATGGCTCTATGGTGAAACTTAGTGTTGCCTGACCTGGTTTGTTCTGTCGTTTTTATATAGTTCTACGTATCGTTGGAGTATGGCTCTATGATGAAACTTAGTGTTGCCTGACCCTGGTTTGTTCTGTCGTTTTTATATAGTTCTACGTATCGTTGGAGTATGGCACTATGGTGAAACTTAGTGTTGCCTGACCCTGGTTTGTTCTGTCGTTTTTATATAGTTCTACGTATCGTTGGAGTATGGCACTATGGTGAAACTTAGTGTTGCCTGATCCTGGTTTGTTCTGTCGTTTTTATATAGTTCTACGTATCGTTGGAGTATGGCTCTATGGTGAAACTTAGTGTTGCCTGACCCTGGTTTGTTCTGTCGTTTTTATATAGTTCTACGTATCGTTGGAGTATGGCACTATGGTGAAACTTAGTGTTGCCTGACCCTGGTTTGTTCTGTCGTTTTTATATAGTTCTACGTATCGTTGGAGTATGGCACTATGGTGAAACTTAGTGTTGCCTGACCCTGGTTTGTTCTGTCGTTTTTATATAGTTCTACGTATCGTTGGAGTATGGCTCTATGGTGAAACTTAGTGTTGCCTGACCCTGGTTTGTTCTGTCGTTTTTATATAGTTCTACGTATCGTTGGAGTATGGCACTATGGTGAAACTTAGTGTTGCCTGACCCTGGTTTGTTCTGTCGTTTTATATAGTTCTACGTATCGTTGGAGTATGGCTCTATGGTGAATCTTAGTGTTGCCTGACCCTGGTTTGTTCTGTCGTTTTTATATAGTTCTACGTATCGTTGGAGTATGGCTCTATGGTGAAACTTAGTGTTGCCTGACCCTGGTTTTTTCTGTCGTTTTTATATAGTTCTACGTATCGTTGGAGTATGGCTCTATGGTGAAACTTAGTGTTGCCTGACCCTGGTTTGTTCTGTCGTTTTTATATAGTTCTAGGTATCGTTGGAGTATGGCTCTATGGTGAAACTTAGTGTTGTCTGACCCTGGTTTGTTCTGTCGTTTTTATATAGTTCTACGTATCGTTGGAGTATGGCTCTATGGTGAAACTTAGTGTTGCCTGACCCTGGTTTGTTCTCTCGTTTTTATATAGTTCTACGTATCGTTGGAGTATGGCTCTATGGTGAAACTTAGTGTTGCCTGACCCTGGTTTGTTCTCTCGTTTTTTATATAGTTCTACGTATCGTTGGAGTATGGCTCTATGGTGAAACTTAGTGTTGCCTGACCCTGGTTTGTTCTGTCGTTTTATATAGTTCTACGTATCGTTGGAGTATGGCTCTATGGTGAAACTTAGTGTTGCCTGACCCTGGTTTGTTCTGTCGTTTTTATATAGTTCTACGTATCGTTGGAGTATGGCTCTATGGTGAAACTTAGTGTTGCCTGACCCTGGTTTGTTCTGTCGTTTTTATATAGTTCTACGTATCGTTGGAGTATGGCTCTATGGTGAAACTTAGTGTTGCCTGACCCTGGTTTGTTCTACATGCTTTCATTTAACGTTACTTTAGTAGAGAAAAATACGTTCTGTCCTGCGTATTATCAGCGGAATGTTCAGAGACTCGAAGTGAATGTCCATTACCATTAGCAGAGTTTTATTTTAAAACCTTTGATTCCATTCGAACATATCTAACATGATCAACTTTATGTTTGACGTCGTAAGTCCGTGTCACCGAATGCAAAAAGGATTAGAAATGGACTTTCACATTCTGAGTCTAGACACTTTTGTTTATAAAGAAACAGTGAACTTCTGAGTCTAGACACTTTCTGTTTGTAAGGAAACAGTGAACTTCTGTGTCTAGACACTTTCTGTTTGTAAGGAAACAGTGAACTTCTGAGTCTAGACACTTTGTGTTTATAAAGAAACAGTGAACATCTGTGTCTAGACACTTTCTGTTTGTAAGGAAACAGTGAACTTCTGTGTCTAGACACTTTCTGTTTGTAAGGAAACAGTGAACTTCTGTGTCTAGACACTTTGTGTTTATAAAGAAACAGTGAACATCTGTGTCTAGACACTTTCTGTTTGTAAGGAAACAGTGAACTTCTGTGTCTAGACACTTTGTGTTTATAAAGAAACAGTGAACTTCTGTGTCTAGACACTTTCTGTTTGTAAGGAAACAGTGAACTTCTGTGTCTAGACACTTTCTGTTTGTAAGGAAACAGTGAACTTCTGTGTCTAGACACTTTCTGTTTGTAAGGAAACAGTGAACTTCTGTGTCTAGACACTTTGTGTTTATAAATAAACAGTGAACTTCTGTGTCTAGACACTTTCTGTTTGTAAGGAAACAGTGAACTTCTGAGTCTAGAAACTTTGTGTTTATAAAGAAACAGTGAACTTCTGTGTCTAGACACTTTCTGTTTGTAAGGAAATAGTGAACTTTTGAGTCTAGACACTTTGTGTTTATAAAGAAACAGTGAACGTCTGTGTCTAGACACTTTCTGTTTGTAAGGAAACAGTGAACTTCTGAGTCTAGAAACTTTCTGTTTGTAAGGAAACAGTGAACTTCTGAGTCTAGATACTTTGTGTTTATAAAGAAACAGTGAACTTCTGTGTCTAGTCATTTTCTGTTTGTAAGGAAACAGTGAACTTCTGTGTCTAGACACTTTGTGTTTATAAAGAAACAGTGAACTTCTGAGTCTAGACACTTTGTGTTTATAAAGAAACAGTGAACTTCTGAGTCTAGACACTTTGTGTTTATAAAGAAACAGTGAACTTTTGAGTCTAGACACTTTGTGTTTATAAAGAAACAGTGAACGTCTGTGTCTAGACACTTTCTGTTTGTAAGGAAACAGTGAACTTCTGAGTCTAGAAACTTTCTGTTTGTAAGGAAACAGTGAACTTCTGAGTCTAGATACTTTGTGTTTATATAGAAACAGTGAACTTCTGTGTCTAGTCATTTTCTGTTTGTAAGGAAACAGTGAACTTCTGTGTCTAGACACTTTGTGTTTATAAAGAAACAGTGAACTTCTGAGTCTAGACACTTTGTGTTTATAAAGAAACAGTGAACTTCTGAGTCTAGACACTTGGTGTTTATAAAGAAACAGTGAACTTTTGAGTCTAGACACTTTGTGTTTATAAAGAAACAGTGAACTTTTGAGTCTAGACACTTTGTGTTTATATAGAAACAGTGAACTTCTGTGTCTAGTCATTTTCTGTTTGTAAGGAAACAGTGAACTTCTGTGTCTAGACACTTTGTGTTTATAAAGAAACAGTGAACTTCTGAGTCTAGACACTTTGTGTTTATAAAGAAACAGTGAACTTCTGAGTCTAGACACTTGGTGTTTATAAAGAAACAGTGAACTTTGAGTCTAGACACTTTGTGTTTATAAAGAAACAGTGAACTTCTTTTGAGTCTAGATACTTTGTGTTTATATAGAAACAGTGAACTTCTGTGTCTAGTCATTTTCTGTTTGTAAGGAAACAGTGAACTTCTGTGTCTAGACACTTTGTGTTTATAAAGAAACAGTGAACTTCTGAGTCTAGACACTTTGTGTTTATAAAGAAACAGTGAACTTCTGAGTCTAGACACTTGGTGTTTATAAAGAAACAGTGAACTTTTGAGTCTAGACACTTTGTGTTTATAAAGAAACAGTGAACTTTTGAGTCTAGACACTTTGTGTTTATAAAGAAACAGTGAACTTCTGAGTCTAGACACTTGGTGTTTATAAAGAAACAGTGAACTTCTGAGTCTAGACACTTGGTGTTTATAAATAGGTGCTTATCTTCTTAGCCAAGAAACTTCATGTTTTACGAAGTAATAAAATGCTGTCTTTCCAGCATAGGTTTTCCGATTTTGAACATAGATGTTTTCAGACAGGTCAGATTTTATTTATTTACGGCGAAGATACTAAAGTCATTTCCTGCTGTCCGTAATTTTGAGCTACTGACCGTTACCCTTCCACCTACCATCCATGCTAAGGGATTGACTGTCACTCTTGCGGATTCGAATCCGAGTTCTCATCTCCAAAACCCAGAGCTCCGCCGCAGGGCCTGAAATTGGCTATCCCAACTTGGCTGTTTTAGAATATAGTTTCTGATAGTCTTTCGGCTTGTATATTCTAAGTAGTAGTCCTAGTGTGTCATCAGGATTCATATCTCAAAGCTGAATTTTTAAAAAAGGGAAAATATGATTGGTTTGAATTTCGCGCGAAGCTACTCGAGGACTATCTGTGCTAGTCGTCCCTAATTTAGCAGTGTAAGACTAGAGGGAAGGCAGCTAGTCATCACCACCCACCGCCAACTTTTGGGCTGCTCTTTTACCAACGAATATTAGGATTGACCATCATATTATAACGCCCCCACAGCTGAAAAGGCGAGCGTGTTTAGTGTGATGGGGATTCGAACCAGCGACCCTCGCTGGGCCAGGAAAATATTTAATTTAGTTGCAATATTTCTTTATACATGATATTAGCTGAGAAGTGTGAAATACCATGGAGGTGAACCCGTGACTCATCTGACCATATGTATAATTATTCGAGTTCCGTTTCAGCAGAAAGTGACTAATGAAACACGTTCTAAGCTGTTCCACGCGAGAGCAAAATTCACCGCTATATGGCGCAGGTGATATATGGTGGTGTCGCAGAAAAGATCTTTGCTGAGCTTTTGTGTCCCCTGAGTGGACACCAAACCTCCACTAATCGCCGTTCTTGTCATTTTCAATTACTCTCGCCCCTATCAGTCCACTGTTTCACGTGAGGTCAACACACAGGGAGATTTGGTTTGCCACCTGCTGTGGTGGAGAACTTGTATGTGTGACTTCTACCAAGGAAAACCACGTAATGAGACGAGGGAACGATAATCTGTACTTTTCAGTAAGGACGTTTTTCTTTGTCAATTCTAGTAGCGTAAAGTGTTTGTTCCCGCCAAACGAGTGACAACTGGGAAGTTTCTGTAAGCTGAAAGGTGGCGCCAACTAGAACAAAATTTACCCACTTAGTTTGTTAGAAGGCTATTCACGAGAATAAGGTGTCGAAGAAATGAAACATATCTAAATGTAGTTTTTATTTATAGTTTCTGGTTCTTAGCTTCATCCTGCGAAATCTGACAAAATTAATTGATTAAAACCAGTTTTTGTCCTAAATCACAGTACTTACCGAATTTGTTAATAACTGACATTTTGTTCCATGCTAGAATATATTTTTATATATTTTAAAACGAGTTAGAAAAATAACAGTAGAGGGCAACACTGTGTCTCAAATTGCGACAAATTCTTTTAATACACAACGTATATGTTCCACTGTGTGGCTTTGTGCTGAAAAAAAACACCAACAAATTGTTAAGACGAATGAAATTGTTTAACTAAGACTACGTCATAATATGTCAGTTAAGTGATACTTTGGGGATTTATTTTACATGCGCTAGTGAGAATCCTATATTTACTCAAGTAAACTTTCTGCCTGTAATAGACTACATTCATGTAACGGTAAGAAGATATAATTATTGTCATGTTCCAAATTGAATAATGTTTATTTTTTAGAGCCAGTTTAAGGTAATTCGTTTAAAAATAATATTTTATTATCTGTACTTTTACCGGAAGTTGGTGAACTACACTCGTGCTCAAAAAGGTTGTTACTTGTTATATTTTGAGCTTATCTGTCCCTTATCTGTTATTGTTCTTGTGTTTTTAATGTGTCCAATGTCTTTCCTTTAGTAATTATTGTTAAGTATGTCTATAACATAAATATTCGTGTAATATTTCATGGTTATGTCTTTTTTTATGGAAATCTCAGTAGAACTTAAGATCTGTACCACCAGAAATGGATTTTTTTCTCCACTTCTAAGTAAAAACAAATAAGACCGTCATTTTGTGAAAATATTTAGTATCAATCTAAAACTTTCGGTAAACGTGCAACAATTTCATTCACATCAGAATATTTAACTCGGTGACGTGTGGAGGCCCGGCATGGCCAAGTGTGTTAAGGCGTTCAACTCGTAATCTGAGGGTCGCGGGTTCAAATCCCGGTCGCACCAAACATGCTCGCCCTTTCAGCCGTGGGGGCATTATAATGTTACGATCAATCCCACTATTCGTTGGTAAAAAAAAGTAGTCCAAGAGTTGGCGGTGGGTTGTAATGCCTAGCTGCCTTCCCTCTAGTTTTACACTGCTAAATTAGGGACGGTTAGCGCAGATAGCCCTCGAGTAGCTTTGCGCGAATTTCAAAATAACTAACTAACTAACAATAACATGTGTACCCGCACGTGCTGCAATAATGTCTGCTAGGCGGCGTGGCATACTCTCAACTGACGTTACGAGTCTTTGATTTGGAATTCTGTTCCACTCTTCAGTCAGTGCTTGACTTAACTGTTGTAGGGGATCATTCATATTCCTTATTGCACGGCGAAGTTCCTCCCAGAGATACTCTGTCGGGTTGGGACCAACACAACACGTTGTCACAAGAAATCTTGCACATTGCGAGCATTATGAGCCAGTGCAATGTCCTGCTGCAGCCGGAAATTGTCCTGGAAAATACTCTGGGCAAATGGCAGTAAGTGGCGATCCAGGATATCCTGATACACAGCACCAGTGTCGTTTTGATCCAGAATGACCAACTGGCTGACCGCTGCAGAACAGAATGCACCCCAGATGTGCACTGAACCTCCGTTTCCTGTGACGTTGGGTTGAACATTTTTATCATTAATCTGTTCTCCAGGAAGCCTGTTGGCTCGTATTGGTCCATCAGTGGGGTAGAGCAGAAATTTGAATTCGTCACCAAAAACTGCAATTCCAGTGTGCGATCCTCAGATTACGGTATCGCTGAGCTCACTACAGCCTGTTGTTTCTATGTCTAGCTGTCAGTTTACTTGACTATCCGTCTGGCTCTGTATCCGGCTTGCACCAACCGTCGGACATGAAATCCGGATCAGTTGTTGCGCACGTAACTCTGAAGCAATCGATCTGGAGGACATCGTACAGTTTCGACGAGCAATGGTGAGGGTCCGGCGATCATCGCGTGCTGTAATGGCACGTGGACGGCCCGTAGGTCTGCTGGGACTCACATTTCCGTTTGCTGCTCTTCTTCTGAGAACTCTGTTGGCGTTCTGCCTGGATAAACCACGTAGTCTTGCAATATTACCTTGTTTCAATCCAGCGTTGTCATAGGCAACCATCTGATTTCTCAAACCTACGCTAGTAGAATCTGGCATAATGTTTAACTTATTTACAGAGTTGAAAACGCGTCGCTAACAAGTATGTTATAAAAGTAATACAAAACTCCCTGGCTTTTATATCTCACCCCAGATACTGCGTTTGGGACAAGTCTCAGAACACTCTTATGTTCAAGGTATTAAACCGACTCAAAATGAACTCAGGTAATTCAGAGTAGTAGAGAACTAAAACTTGAAAGTTTAAGAGTAATAGATAAAGTGAATTTAGTTTTAAAGTGATATAAATGACCAAAAAAATCATATTTTTCGAATATGTAGCAATCTTTTTTGAGCAAGAATGTAGATACAAAAATAATCCTTCCAATAATATCTTAATGTCTTTGTTTTTAACAGAAGTTGGTGGACCATACAAAAAAGAATCCCTTGAATAATATATTAATGTCTTTATTTTTAACGGAAGTTGATAAAACTTACAAAAAATAATCCTTCCAATAATATATTAATGTTTTTATTATGAACGGAAGTTGATGAAATATACAAAACGAATCCCTCCAACAATATATTAATGTCTTTATTTTTAATGGAAGTTGGTTAAACATACAAAAGGAATCCCTTGAATAATATATTAATGTTTTTATTTTTAACGAAAGTTGGTGAAACATACAAAAAGGAATCCCTTGAATAATATATTAATGTCTTTATTATGAACGGAAGTTGATGAAATATACAAAACGAATCCCTCCAGCAATATATTAATGTCTTTATTTTTAATGGAAATTTGTTAAACATAGAAAAGGGATCCCTTGAATAATATTTTAATATCTTTATTTTCAACGGAAGTTGGTGATACTTACAAAAAAGAATCCTTCCAATAATATCGTAATGTTTTTATTTTGAACGGAAGTTGATGAAATATACAAAAGAGAATCCTTCTAATAATATATTAATGTCTTTATTTAAATGGAAGTTGATGAAACATACAAAAGAAATCCCTTCAACAATATATTAATGTCTTTATTTTTAACGAAAGTTGGTGAAACAAACAAAAGAATACAAATATGTAGGTCTTCAAACAACCTCAGTGGTCTAAGAATAGAAAATAATTCGTTATCTGTGCAAACGTTTCATGTTTTTTCGCTGTTTATGTTGAAACAAATAATTATTGTTTATTTATTAAAACTTTCCACCAACTGCTGAAATGAGTTAAGAGAAAAAAATAACAAAACAGACGAAAGAAATATTTACGATTCTGCAAATTATGTTAAAGCTATCTTGTGAATTATGTGCGCGCGCGAGATCCATACTGTTTTCTAAACTAGCGTCCTCTGTTATCTAAATAAGTAAAGTATGTCAACGTTAACTCCTCTTAGGACTTTCGTTTTCTTTAAAGTATAAAATTACATAAGATTTCTTTTAATGGTATTTTAGCACGTTTTTAACTACAGTTAAAACCGCTACTCATATCTTTTAATTGCTTTTGGTTTTAACCTCTCAATTGTTTTTTTTTAACTTCTCATGTTAATATATAAATAAGGAAACATTTCTGAATCTACCTATTTCTCTATCAGCTTGTCTCGCTGTCTTTCTTCAAACCTATTGGTAGATTTTAATAAGAATCTTGAACTTAAACTCTGTAATAAGTTATATGAATGTTAACATTTCACCATTATTATTTTCACCGGTTATAACATCACTGTTTATATTCATTTTTCTCGATCGTTATGTTTTCAGATTTTTGGTTTCGCTATAATGACTCATAGAACGGCTTTTAGTGTTTGCTTGTTTTTCAAGTACAAATTTTCAGGTAATATCTCCGTTATCTCTTGACCAATATCAAATCTGATTACAGTTTTGGCCTCATGATGTCAAAATTTTCTATTGGTGTATCTGGCCATGAAACTTTCTATTGGTGTATTATCTGACCACAAAACTTTTTATTGGTTTATCTGACCACAAAACTTTCTATTAGTGTATTATCTGACCACGAAACTTTCTATTGGTGTATTATCTGACCATGAAACTTTCTATTGATGTATCTGACCACAAAACTTTTTATTGGTTTATCTGACCACTAAACTTTCTATTAGTGTATTATCTGACCACAAAACTTTCTATTAGTGTATTATCTGACCACGAAACTTTCTATTGGTGTATTATCTGACCATGAAACTTTCTATTGATGTATCTGACCACAAAACTTTTTATTGGTTTATCTGACCACTAAACTTTCTATTAGTGTATTATCTGACCACAAAACTTTCTATTAGTGTATTATCTGACCACGAAACTTTCTATTGGTGTATTATCTGACCATGAAACTTTCTATTGATGTATCTGACCACAAAACTTTTTATTGGTTTATCTGACCACTAAACTTTCTATTAGTGTATTATCTGACCACAAAACTTTATATTAGTGTATTATCTGACCACGAAACTTTCTATTGGTGTATTATCTGACCATGAAACTTTCTATTGATGTATATGACAACAAAACTTTATGTTGGCGTATTTTACCACAAAACTTTCTATTGGTGTGTTATCTGATCACGAAACTTTCTATTGGTGTGTTATCTGACCACGAAACTTTCTTTTGATGTATTATCTGACCACGAAACTTTCTGTTGGTGTATTATCTGACCACGAAACTTTCTATTGGTGTATTATCTGACCACGAAACTTTCTATTGGTGTATTTGACCACAAAACTTTATGTTGGCGTATTTGACCACAAAACTTCCTATTGGTGTGTTATCTGATCACGAAACTTTCTATTGGTGTGTTATCTGACCACGAAACTTTCTATTGGTGTTTCTGACCACGAAACTTTCTATTGGTGTATTATCTGACCACGAAACTTTCTATTGGTGTATTATCTGACCACGAAACTTTCTATTGGTGTATTATCTGACCATGAAACTTTCTATTGATGTATATGACCACAAAACTTTATGTTGGCGTATTTTACCACAAAACTTTCTATTGGTGTGTTATCTGATCACGAAACTTTCTATTGGTGTGTTATCTGACCACGAAACTTTCTTTTGATGTATTATCTGACCACTAAACTTTCTATTGGTGTATTATCTGACCACGAAACTTTCTGTTGGTGTATTATCTGACCACCAAACTTTCTATTGGTGTATTATCTGATCACGAAACTTTCTATTGTGTGTTATCTGATCACGAAACTTTCTATTGGTGTGTTATCTGACCACGAAACTTTCTTTTGATGTATTATCTGACCACGAAACTTTCTGTTGGTGTATTATCTGACCACCAAACTTTCTATTGGTGTATTATCTGACCACGAAACTTTCTATTGGTGTATTTGACCACAAAACTTTATGTTGGCGTATTTGACCACAAAACTTCCTATTGGTGTGTTATCTGATCACGAAACTTTCTATTGGTGTGTTATCTGACCACGAAACTTTCTATTGGTGTTTCTGACCACGAAACTTTCTATTGGTGTATTATCTGACCACGAAACTTTCTATTGGTGTATTATCTGACCACGAAACTTTCTATTGGTGTATTATCTGACCATGAAACTTTCTATTGATGTATATGACCACAAAACTTTATGTTGGCGTATTTTACCACAAAACCTTCTATTGGTGTGTTATCTGATCACGAAACTTTCTATTGGTGTGTTATCTGATCACGAAACTTTCTATTGGTGTGTTATCTGACCACGAAACTTTCTTTTGATGTATTATCTGACCACTAAACTTTCTATTGGTGTATTATCTGATCACGAAACCTTCTGTTGTGTGTTATCTGATCACGAAACTTTCTATTGGTGTGTTATCTGACCACGAAACTTTATGTTGGCGTATTTTACCACAAAACTTTCTATTGGTGTGTTATCTGATCACGAAACTTTCTATTGGTGTGTTATCTGATCACGAAACTTTCTATTGGTGTGTTATCTGACCACGAAACTTTCTTTTGATGTATTATCTGACCACGAAACTTTCTGTTGGTGTATTATCTGACCACGAAACTTTCTATTGGTGTATTATCTGACCACGAAACTTTCTATTGGTGTATTTGACCACAAAACTTTATGTTGGCGTATTTGACCACAAAACTTTCTATTGGTGTGTTATCTGACCACGAAACTTTCTATTGGTGTTTCTGACCCTGACCACGACCATAGATCTCATAGATTAATTTATTCTACTCCTGCCTAAAGTAATTTCAATTTGAGGGTAGGCTAAAGATTAGTATGTTGTTGTAAGAGGTCTAGGTCTACCTAGAGATTAGTTTCCTGGGTGATTAGTATGTTGTTGTAAGAGTCTAGGTCTACCTATAGATTAGGTTCCTTGGTGATTAGTATGTTGTTGTAAGAGGTCTAGGTCTACCTAGAGATTAGGTTCCTGGGTGATTGGTATGTTGTTGTAAGAGGTCTAGGTCTACCTAGAGATTAGGTTTCTTGGTGATTAGTATGTTGTTGTAAGAGGTCTAGGTCTACCTAGAGATTAGGTTCCTTGGTGATTAGTATGTTGTTGTAAGAGTCTAGGTCTACCTATAGATTAGGTTCCTGGGTGATTAGTATGTAGTTGTAAGAGGTCTAGGTCTACCTAGAGATTAGGTTCCTTGGTGATTGGTATGTTGTTGTAAGAGTCTAGGTCTACCTAGAGATTAGGTTCCTGGGTGATTAGTATGTTGTTGTAAGAGTCTAGGTCTACCTAGAGATTAGGTTCCTGGGTGATTAGTATGTTGTTGTAAGAGTCTAGGTCTACCTAGAGATTAGGTTCCTTGGTGATTAGTGTGTTGTTGTAAGAGGTCTAGGTCTACCTAGAGATTAGGTTCCTGGGTGATTAGTATGTTGTTGTAAGAGGTCTAGGTCTACCTAGAGATTAGGTTCCTGGGTGATTAGTATGTTGTTGTAAGAGTCTAGGTCTATCTAGAGATTAGGTTCCTTGGTGATTAATATGTTGTTGTAAGAGTCTAGGTCTACCTAGAAATTAGGTTCCTGGGTGATTAGTATGTTGTTGTAAGAGTCTAGGTCTACCTAGAGATTAGGTTCCTGGGTGATTAGTATGTTGTTGTAAGAGGTCTAGGTCTACCTAGAGATTAGGTTCCTGGGTGATTAGTATGTTGTTGTAAGAGTCTGGGTCTACCTAGAGATTAGGTTCCTTGGTGATTAATATGTTGTTGTAAGAGTCTAGGTCTACCTAGAAATTAGGTTCCTTGGTGATTAGTATGTTGTTGTAAGAGGTCTAGGTCTACCTAGAGATTAGGTTCCTTGGTGATTAGTATGTTGTTGTAAGAGGTCTAGGTCTACCTAGAGATTAGGTTCCTGGGTGATTAGTATGTTGTTGTAAGAGGTCTAGGTCTACCTAGAGATTAGTTTCCTGGTGATTAGTGTGTTGTTGTAAGAGTCTAGGTCTACCTAGAGATTAGGTTCCTTGGTGATTAGTATGTTGTTGTAAGAGGTCTAGGTCTACCTAGAGATTAGGTTCCTTGGTGATTGGTATGTTGTTGTAAGAGTCTAGGTCTACCTAGAGATTAGGTTCCTGGGTGATTAGTATGTTGTTGTAAGAGTCTAGGTCTACCTAGAGATTAGGTTCCTGGGTGATTAGTATGTTGTTGTAAGAGTCTAGGTCTACCTAGAGATTAGGTTCCTTGGTGATTAGTGTGTTGTTGTAAGAGGTCTAGGTCTACCTAGAGATTAGGTTCCTGGGTGATTAGTATGTTGTTGTAAGAGGTCTAGGTCTACCTAGAGATTAGGTTCCTGGGTGATTAGTATGTTGTTGTAAGAGTCTAGGTCTATCTAGAGATTAGGTTCCTTGGTGATTAATATGTTGTTGTAAGAGTCTAGGTCTACCTAGAAATTAGGTTCCTGGGTGATTAGTATGTTGTTGTAAGAGTCTAGGTCTACCTAGAGATTAGGTTCCTGGGTGA
Source organism: Tachypleus tridentatus (assembly GCF_004210375.1). Taxonomy (NCBI): domain Eukaryota; kingdom Metazoa; phylum Arthropoda; class Merostomata; order Xiphosura; family Limulidae; genus Tachypleus; species Tachypleus tridentatus. The sequence continues at coordinate 93,833,406 of NC_134831.1, forward strand.
TTAGTATGTTGTTGTAAGAGGTCTAGGTCTACCTAGAGATTAGGTTCCTGGGTGATTAGTATGTTGTTGTAAGAGTCTGGGTCTACCTAGAGATTAGGTTCCTTGGTGATTAATATGTTGTTGTAAGAGTCTAGGTCTACCTAGAAATTAGGTTCCTTGGTGATTAGTATGTTGTTGTAAGAGGTCTAGGTCTACCTAGAGATTAGGTTCCTTGGTGATTAGTATGTTGTTGTAAGAGGTCTAGGTCTACCTAGAGATTAGGTTCCTGGGTGATTAGTATGTTGTTGTAAGAGGTCTAGGTCTACCTAGAGATTAGTTTCCTGGTGATTAGTGTGTTGTTGTAAGAGTCTAGGTCTACCTAGAGATTAGGTTCCTTGGTGATTAGTATGTTGTTGTAAGAGGTCTAGGTCTACCTAGAGATTAGGTTCCTTGGTGATTGGTATGTTGTTGTAAGAGGTCTAGGTCTACCTAGAGATTAGGTTCCTGGGTGATTGGTATGTTGTTGTAAGAGGTCTAGGTCTACCTAGAGATTAGGTTCCTAGGTAAGCGATCATATGAACAATGTTTTGTTTTTGTAAAATAACATTAGATTGGCTGTCCACATATACACTTCTATAACAGTTTAATTAACATTTATTTATGCTATGCTTTTAAGGTCTGGTTTCAGAACCGAAGAGCCAAGTGGCGAAAATCTGAAAAATTGCGAAAGGAACAAGAAGAAATAGACCCAGGACCTAAAGACAAGAACGAGGGTGAACAACAGATTAATGAAGATAACGAAACGCCTTCTGTCAGAAGTTCAAATACTTCACAAGAAGAAATGGACCATGGACCTAAAGACAAGAACGAGGATGAACAACAAATTAATGAAGATAACGAAACGCCATCTGTCAGAAGTTCAAATACTTCACAAGAACTAGAACAAGGAATTCGAAACGTCAGTAAAATCCCTGCTGGACTCACTGAAGTATTAAAGAGTCAACCCTCACTTCCTCGCGCCCTCTCGTCAACTGGTCCTCAACCTGACAGGTCTGGACAGTGTGACGATTCCTCTGAGCACTCCGCAGATGGCGCTAGTCGTCCCCAGCAGCCGGAAGACTTCCTCCTTAGTGTTGAAAGACCTTCTCTTAGTGAAGACGGAAAGACCCCCAGTTTGTGTCCCGTCCGACCTTCTACACTAATACCTTCTTTTTCTGAAAAGTAAATGGACTTCGAGAAAATAGTCAATAATCCTTAAAAGAAACCATTATGTAAATCTTACGAAACATTATCTTACGTAAATATCAAATAATATGCATATTACTAAATTATCACTTTTTAAATATACTGAAAACTGCGCTCGGGTCATAATAACATAAAATAAACGTACTAAAAGTGTAATGCTCTTAGGGTTAATTATTATGTGTTTCTTTAAAGTAATCATCTTAAAGTTACGACACAAGACACTAATGATGTCATGTCACATCATACACCTGTGTTATAAGTAATGTCACATCATGTACCTGTGTTATAAGTAATGTCATGTTACATCATATACCTGTGTTATAAGTAATGTAATATCACATCATGTAGCTGTGTTATGAATAATGTCATGTCACATCACATCAGGACACATTAACATAGTGGTACATATCAGAACATATTAACTGTGTGATAACATCTGAAATTTCAGAATATATTAACTGTGTGATAACATTTTACATATCAGAATACATTAACAGTGCGATACAAGGTGAGGTTAAATAGAGCCTCTGTAAGTGTAAGTTTAATGGTGATCTATAGTGATAGGGGTGGAAAACAACAGCAGTTTCCTTCGGACAGTGGTTACATTAATAACATTTATCATCCTGATGAAGCTTGCTTCTGTGGATGAAACAAAAGTGATATTGTATCTAATGTACCTATTTTTTGACAGTCTTTCATTCGTCGGGCAACATTGCATGGAGAAGATCTTAACATCAACAGCCCCCACACGTATTACTCCTCATTACTCTGGTAGTTTGGCTCAACTGTTCAGTCCTCCTGGTTTCACACTCAAAAGTCAACAAGTGCCCAGTAGATGTGACCTCATGGTGTATGTAGATGTTTGTAAGATTACCAAAACTAATTGATAGTTTATCCCAGTTTACTAAACGTTACATTATTAGTACGGTGATGGTTGTAGTAATTCAAACTGTATCTAAGTAACATTTCTTCAATGTATCTTATGAAGTCTAACAGTTAAAATAAAACAAGAATACTTTTAAAACCACGTGCTCTTCTGTAACTTGTTCTATTCAGAAGTTTCGCACAGAACCACAAAAAAGGCTTTTTACGCATATACATCCCTAATTTTGAGCTTGTAGACTAGAAGGAACAGCACTCACTGCCAACTCTGAGGCTACTTTTGTGTAACCTAATACTAAGACTTCTTTTACGTGTTCCGAACCATCAACTTTAGAATTCACGGTCCAAGTGCACTAACCAACAGGCCACGTCCAATCCACTATTAACCAGTATAAGTGGGTTGCTATAAACCTGACAGGATTTAAAATACTATACACTGCTGGCCAAAATCTTAAAGCCAATGAACATGAAGAAAAAATATGCATTTTGCGTTGTTAGACTCAACCACTTATTTGGGTAGAGCTTCGAAAGATGAAAATGAGAAAAGGGAAAATAAAAATAAAAAACGTTTTTAGCATTTAATAGGGAAAATGTAAACACTATGAAATTAGCCTAAATACTAGCTGGTTAAAAGTTTAAGACCATACTGAAACGAAGCGTTAATCGGTAATTTAGTCATTTGTGTTCAAGTATTAGCGTCGTCAACATCTCCCACTGATATCTCCTGTGTTACATTGGGTAAAAACATGGTAAAGGCTAAAAAGTTGACAGAGTTTGAACGCGGCAGAATTGTCCAGCTGCAAAAGCAACGTCTCTCTCAACGTGCTGTCGCTGGTGAGATTTGGCGGAGTAAAACTGCAGTTGCAAATTTCTTAAAAGACCCTGAGAGATACGGAAAGAGAATTTCGACTGGTTGGCCCAAGAAAATTTTGCCGGCGTTGAGCAGGAGGATTCGACAGGTTGTCCAGCAAGACATCAGCCAATCGTCGAACCAGATTAAGGCCCTTATGGACGTAGAATGCAGCTCAAGAACAATAAGACAGCATCAGAGAAAGGCTTTAAAATCCGTATACGTCTTAAAAGGCCACACCTCCTTCCCCACCACAAAACAGCTCGGTTAAACTTTGCTGAGAAGCACCAAACATGGGATGTAGAAAAGTGGAAGAAGGTTTTGTTCTCTGATGAAAAAAATTTAAACTGGATGGTCCATATGGCTTCCATCGTTACTGGCACGATAAGGATATCTTACAGGAGACATTTTCTACACGACACAGTAGAGGAAGTTCCATCATGATCTGGGGTGCTTTCTCCTTCCATGGAACAATGCAACTTCAGATTATACAGGGGCGTCAAACAGCAGCTGGCTACATTAGCATGTTGGAGAGAGCATCCTTATTGACTGAAGGCCCTTGCTTGTGTGGAAATGACTGGATCTTTCAACAGGACAATGCTGCAATCTACAATACCCGCAGGACAAAGGGCATTTTTCATGGCGAATAACGTGATTATTTTGACCATCCAGCGTGTTTGCCAGAACTGAATCTCATTGAAAACATTTCGGGTGGATGGCAAGGGAAGTCTATAGAAATGGACGTCAATTCCAAACAGTGTATGATCTTAGTGAAGCCATCTTCACCACTTGGTATAACATTCCAGCCAGCCTTCTGGAAACGTTTATATCGACCATGCCAAAGCGAATGTTTGAAGTTATTCGCAATGACGGCCGTGCAACTCACTACTGAGACCTCTTGTTGGGCATTTCCTACCCTGTTTAGGACTTCTTTTTGGTGTGGTCTTAAACTTTTGACCAGCTAGTATTTAGGCTAATTTCATAGTGTCCACATTTTTCCTATTAAATGATAAAAAAAAAAATATTTCTATTTTCCCTTTTTTTATTTTCATCTTTCGAAGCTCTACTCAAGTAAGTGGTTAAGTCTAACAACGCAAAATGCATATTTTTTCTTTATGTTCATTGGCCTTAAGATTTTGGCCAACAGTTTATGTAATTTCTCAAAATTAACCATTGAGCGTTTGTTTTATTGGTGATAAAGACTTTTAATTTTATTACAGCAAAAAATAAATGTTAGTTTTAAGTAACATCCGCAGAAAGATCTATAGAGCTGACAAACGGTGTTTCGGCTTGTTTTCCCGCTTACCAGATCGATTAAAATGTTTTCACGTTTGGGAATTTCTGAAATCGAAATATCATCAAAGCGACCCCTATATGTGATGAAAGTCAGTTGGTAATTACGACAGGAACGTTTATTATAGTATATTTTATGAATTGAAAATTTTGCAGAACAGTTGAAGTTATCGCTTGTTTAGGACTAACTTGTTTTAATTTAATATTATGTTATTATATAGTTAGTGATCTCGGTAAGGCTAATTGTTGGATATTTTTATATTTCCAGTTCCCGTTTGTTCCTGTTGTCTGCCAAGAATAACGGACCAGTGTTTCCTTTTTCATACAACCGCCCATAACCTTGTGTCATCAACGTAACATATCGTGGATACGAGACGAAAGCTCGGGAACGTTCTCGTGTCGTACTGTAATTACTTGTGACGTCTGGAGATCTAGTCCAATAAAACTATTTTTCTCTTAAAAGATATCGTTGAAAGTGCGTAACTGAATTCAAGGGTGAGAGTTGGTCATGTCTAAAAAAAAGTCCACGAGAAGAGAGACCAGTTTTCGAGAACACGGTCAAGCGTTAAATAGTCTCTGAGAAAGTGACCATAATTTAATAAACATACCGGAACACGACTGTGTTTTATCGTGTTAAGTAATTTCATGAGGACTTGAATGTGTGAAATATTTAAATCGTTAGTTGGATTATATTCGTAATTTGTACTGACACTTCATTCTGCAAAGCTGGTATTCGTTGAACTGCACACTACCTGTTTTTTTGAGCACGTGGATTTTTCCGACGTACTTATTTGTTTATTGTTTCTTTTGGCATAATATTAATAATAATATTTATTTTAAAAAAACACAAAAAAACGATCAAAATTATAGTTTTGTGGTATTACGATTAATTAACGTTTCAAAGAATCCGTCTATTTGAAAAGGACGCCTAACCGATTACTTACCGTGTTCTGTAATAGTGTACGAACTATCTACAACACTACCAGTTTGTGGTATACATAACTCTACTGAACAGTAAATACAAAGTTAACAGATACTGATGTTTTATTATTTCCACGTCACTGTACCTAATCAGTTGTTTTATTACGGTTTTGTATTTGCGTTACATTTAATTTTAATCTATCAATGTTAAATTATTAACAACTCGAATCCTAGTTCTCTTTTAGATAACTAGATGTCGCTGTATAATTAGAAAAGAAAAGTCTGTTATTGAGAACCAAGATTTCATGTGGTAATCATAATCTTTAACAGTCTCAAAAAGTTATTTGTTCAATAATTATTAATTTCAAATATATACCGTTATAAAATAATGTAGCTAATATTTCTTGTGAGATGCCAAATTTTATGGTATTATACTTTAGGCTTAGTTATTGGTTTTTTTCACCCGGTTCATTGTTTGACTGTATCAAATTCTTTCATGTTTCTTTCTAAATATTTTTTCCCTCGAGCTCTTTGAGGTATCCAACTCTGCAACATAACTGTGTAACAGAGAGTTCAAGTAAATACTTATGCAGAAGCACGTGCGTTGTCTGTTCCTCTAGATTTTGCGTGTTTGAATGTTTATCAGGATGTTAATTAACAATATTGAAACACGCGCTAAAAATATTAACTATTCCACTTCGCACGCACGACAACTGTCGAAATTGCTTAACACGTTGCTTGCTTTTTAAAAGAACATGAGGATGTTATAACAATATTATAACGTTAGGTGTCACCGTGGTCGATAACTGTTTAACGAGTTTGTAACTGAATTATATAACGTCTAGAGAAACAATGATTTAATATTTGTTTTCTTTCTTGATGACGAGATACCCACGTGAAATAGAAGTGTATCTCAGAACGGCTGGTATGGGTATTAACACTTTTATTGATAAGCAGAGAACAACGTTTCGACATTCATAGGTCATCATCAAATTTTCTATGTTCACTAAAGCAAAAAGGGGGAAAAGCTCATCCGCACGGTTACTTTCCTACTAGTTTTATTACTTCATAATTCTCACTCAAAACTATATAAAGGTTGTCTGCGCGCATAGCCGTCCCTTACTCTGTGTGATATACGAGAAGACAGAGACACCTGATCAACAGCGCCCACCGCCAACGATTGGGCTGCTCTTGTCAGAGCGAAAATTAGAGTTTGATCTTTACTGTTATACAGCATCCACAAATCCAAAGAACATAGTGAGTTTCTGTGGCAACGGGGCTCGAGTTAGAAAACCTCAAATTCACAGTCCGAGCAAACTTGACCGAGTCCAGTTCGTTACTGTCCAGAGCTGATATCACGTATTGTTGTTTTTCAAAATTATAAAGAAAACAAGCTTACATCCGGATTTTATGTCTGTTTAAACTTTTATTTCAATTCTGAGCATGCGTACAAGTTCTGAGTGATGTATTCTTGTTTTATTCGTATAAACGCAAAAGAAGTTAAAGTCCCATTTCAACATTATAGTTCTGGCATTTTAAGAATTGTGGTACTTTTAGTGCAAAGAAAAAAGGCCCCGTATGGTCAGGTGGTTAAGGTACTGAACTCGTAATCTGAGGGTCGCGAGTTCGAGTCCCCGTCACATCGAACATCCCCGCCCTTTTAGTCGGGGGGGTGTTATAATGTGACGGCCAATCTCATTATTAGTTGTTAAAAGAGTAGCTCAAGAGTCGGCGGTGGGTGATGATGACTAGCTACCTTCTCTCTAGTCTTACACTGCTAAATTAGGGACAGTTAGTGCAGATAGCCCTGGTGTAGTTTTGCGCAAATTAAAAAAAAAACAATAACAAATAAAGAAAGATTAAAGAAACTTGTGAGTTATGATAAATCTCAATAAAACTAATTGCAATCTAAATCCCATAACGTTTCTACTAGTCTCGTGCAGATTTGCAGTCAGAGAGTGTATTGGAATTTAAATACGTTGTGTTTGTATTACACCGTTGCCTCTCGTGTTTATTTCTTTTAAGTGTTTTCACTTAACTTTAAGTGGCTGTGTTTATAAAAAGATAATATTGATTTCATAGCTTGGTGTTGTTCACTGATCGAAATAATGGATTCATAGTAATATATTATATTCAGGACAGTGTTTAATTAATATTGATTGGCTTTCTTGAAACCAGAATAGTATTCTCTGATAGATTGGTTAAGCAGAGTATTCATGATGAAACTCTGTAGAATGAATGGCAACTGCCTGTGGTGGAGACACAAGTGTAGAGGACGACGTTACACTGACCTGAAGACGAAAGGCGGAAGACTTTTGAAACGTCGTCCTCTTCACTCGTGTCTCCACAACAGGCAGTTGCTGTCCATTCTACAAAGTTTCATTATAATAGTATTTACTTATCAGTTATTGGCTGTGGTCATAGTGAAGTAATATTTACTTTACGGTGATTGGCTGAAGCCAGAGTAAATTAATGTTCACCTTATAGTGATTGGCTGTTGTCAGAGTAAATTAATATTCACTTTACAGTGATTGGCTGTAGCCAGAGTGGGATATTACTGATTTAACAGGAGGTTAATATTAACTATGTAAGATTAACCTGTTATGGTCAAACTAGAATAATATTTACAGTAATTGACTATAGTCAGTAAAAGCCAACATTACTGTCTTAACAGTAATTGGCTGCGGTCAGTAAAATACAATACAACTGATATAGAAGTCCGTTTGCTTTTTGAAAAAAAAACACACAGCACACAGCAAGAAAGATCGTAAGACGTGGCAAATATTACGAAATAACGGAAATAAAAAGTGTTCAAAATATGTAAAAACACATTATGTAACAAGTACTTGTATTTATTCGTAAAGTTTCGGGAAAAAGCCTTTTGCCAGACAGTTTTAAACTGTGTTACATAGAAAAAAAGGCTTAGACGGAATCGTTGAAGAACTGAAATATAAAGAGATTCTAAACTACATATTGTACTACGTGCTGCACGTTAACAAAAAATATTGTTTTAAAAATTGAAAACAAATGGTTTGCTTTTAAGTCTAGTAGACGTGTCTTACGACGTTTGGCCCAGCATGGCCACGTGGTTAGAGCGTCCGACTTCTAATATGAACGTCTTGGGTTCGAATCCTCGTCACACCAAATATGCTCGCCCTTTTAGCCGTGGGTGCGTTATTATATGACAGTCAATCCCACTATTCGTTGGTAAAAGAGTCGCCCAAGAGTTGGCGGTGGGTGGTGATGACTAGTTGGCTTCCCTCTAGTCCTACACTGCTAAATTAAGCTTTGCACGAAACTAAATACAAACATATAAACAAATCTTACGAAGTGAAGTACAGTGGACAGAGAAAAGGAAAGATACGTTTATAATTAATTAGAATTATGGTTAGTTAACACAGTTAGAAATGTGTGTCACAAATTCTATTACGTATGTTTGTGTCATCAACTGAGTAATCCAAGTTCAATTTTTCGTTAAAACTGTAGTGACACGTGGTCATCGTTCATTTGGTGTAACTGTAAAACGGTCAGACTTAAGTTTGTAATAAAGTTGTTTGAAAAAGCTTGGTTGGTGTATCAAAATAAATATTTAGCACTCACAGTTTGAAAACAACATTCGAATTCTGAAAGTGATGTATATAGGTTACAGTGTACATAAAAATTTGGCTTTTCAGGAAATTTGCTATATAATATAAAGGACAAGAATATATTTTTAAGAGATTGTTATGTGCCTTTCTTACACATTTTCCGTACACAGAAACTTCTTAATCATAGCAATTGGTTTTAAAAGGACAGTACGTAACAGAACATTCCTGGGTTTACGAAAATGTTACAGGGGTGAATAAAAAGTTGTTACAGTGTGGTAAAGTAAAAATAAAAATAGAAGGAAACAAAATCAGTTAATGGAACCTGGATAACATCTTGTATGCACGTGAGCTAAGCAACCAGATAAAAGACACCACCTAACTAGTTTTGGACAACTGACCAGAAGGATGGCAAAGAGCAATATTACTCTCCGCCACAATGATTTGACGGGTTCTTTGAACCGAATGAAATGCTCGACAACAATGGTAATAAGTGCTCAAAGCGGAAATTGCTGAGTGTCTTTAAAAGGTCGTCTCTAACTTCGGACTCTCCAACAAGCAACCTGAAACAGTGAAAAGCTTAAAATATGGTTACTGTTTTAGCTCAATAATAAATATATACCTTTAGAGAATTATAACCAGCTCTCTTCACTGGAATTTATTGTTCCAAAATCACAACAGTTAATTCCACAAGAAGTGACAAAGCGGTATGTCAACGGCCTTACCATACTAGAATCCGGGTTTCGATACCCGTGATGGGTAGATCACAGATTGTGTAGCTTTGTGCTTAACTACGAACAAATAGTTATATAATGACTGACAAACACATGAAGAAACTGACTTTCATGAACTTGGCATGAAATAGTTTGCTGTGAAATCATAAGGGGTAGATACAAAACTTCAGCCAATAGTTTGTTACAAAGTTTGACAGACTTGTCTGTAATTTATTATATATAGTATAAACAGTTTTACGTACGTCACACCTTACAATTTTTTTTTAAATTCTCAGGTTTGATCAATTAAATATCAGCTGACAAGAGAAGTAAAATAAAAAAAACTTAATATCTGTCTACTTTGTTATTGTTAATGTGTTATATTACTTTGAATGTAATGTTTCTGATAAAAGATACGACGACAACTTGTACTATTCAACACTACCCTTCCTTTATCGTATCATTAATTTTCTGCAAAATTAATTTATTAGAAATTCTAATTTTTACTGTATAAAATACTTACAATGTTTACTGAAAGCTTGCCAAAATACGTGAAGATATCGTATCGATATAGTCATATCACGTATTTAATCATTGTGTAGGCTAATTGTAATATTGTTTTTGTTTGTTTGTTTTTGGAATTTCGCACAAAGCTACTTGAGGGCTATCTGTGCTAGCCGTCCCTAATTTAGCAGTGTAAGACTAGAGGGAAGGCAGCTACTCATCACCACCCACCGCCAACTCTTGGGCTACTCTTTTACCAGCGAATAGTGGGATTGACCGTCACATTATAACGCTCCCACGGCTGGGAGGGCGAGCATGTTTGGCGCGACGGGAATGCGAACCCGCGACCCTCAGATTACGAGTCGCACGCCTTAACACGATTGGCCATGCCGGGCCCCGCTAATTGTAATAATAATATATAATAATCTACAACAAGTTCATAACACTTTGTACGATAACATGTAACTAAAGTCATTAAAAGTTGTTAAAAGTGTTAAACTAGGATCTCGGATCATGTTTAAACAAACATATATATAGTTTTACATATTTATCTCTTATCTACTAAAGGTATAAAAAAAATTAACATATATATTAACATATATATAAATATATATACACACACACTAAGATTTCAAATAGTTTTCTAATACAGTGTATAGGAACACAATACCAGTAAATTAAACTTCAATAATCTGACAAATGGAGCAGACATTCAACCTCTAAGTTATCCAATCAGGAAACTACGTCTACATTATAGAAGATTCAAAGTTAAGAGATCGTTAAAACCTAGCATCATTTGTTCCATTAACTCCATTGTTTTAATTATTCGTGACTCAAAGGGAAATGTTTACACTCGTTGACTGTTGTATTGTTTATGTTGGTAAGATGGCCGTCTAAATAATAAGGTATTCATTATTTTTAATTAGTAACAAGTTAAATGAAATTGGATTTATTTCTACTCACGAGCACAAACGTCATCACTTACTTGTAAATTGGATAACAGGAACGCATGGCGCTACCCACCTTCTTTGCAATAATGGCGTAATTTGATTTTAGCGCCCCAGCGTCCAGGGATCGCCGGTAGTTGACCTCAGATAGATTGTAGCTGATCTCAGAATTCCGTATCCCTCTGTTTCCATTTGATCTTGTCAATGAAGGTCATTTCAGCACTAAGTTGATTTGTGAAAAACGATCATTGAATTTCGGGTTCAATTGTTGTAATCGGCAACTCTACTATCCAACCATAGCCTTCCTCCTGGAAACACACCCGCGGTGGAGATCACCAGATGTCGCAGCGTTAGTGAGCATATAAATTTACATAATAATCGTTTTCTGTCAAAAGTAAAATCATACCAAATAAACAGTGATTTCCACTGAGTTCTGATTTGATTTTTCTTAAGTAGATGTTGACATATATTTGTATACAGCCCCGGAGAAAATGTATCCGGTAAACTTTCAAAACAAAAGAGGGAAAAATTATATACAGTTGTACTAAATATTGTAGATCATAATTAAATACAGTAGTACTAAATATTGTGTATCATAATTAAATACAGTTGTAGTAAATATTGTGTATCATAATTAAATACAGTTGTACTAAATATTGTGTATCATAATTAAATACAGTAGTACTAAATATTGTAGATCATAATTAAATACAGTAGTACTAAATATTGTAGATCATAATTAAATACAGTTGTACTAAATATTGTATACCACAGTTAAATACAATGGTACTCAATATTGAACGTCATAATTAAACACCGTCGTGCTGAATATTGTAGATCACAATTAAATACTTTGTAAACCTGACGATGACCGAAGAAGGTCGAAACGTTGTTCGCTCCTCTACCTAAAAAAATTTCTCAACCCAAACGAGCCGTTTTTACATATATATTTTTCTCTACAAGTGGGTTTTCTCGACATCACTAAATAAAATGGTACTCAGTATTGAAAGTCATAATTAAACACCGTCGTGCTGAATGTTGTAGATCACAGTTAAATATAGTAGCACTAAATATTGTAGATCACAATTAAATACAATGGGACTAAATATTGTAGACCCAATTAAATACAGTAGTACTAAATATTGTATGTCGCAATTAAATACAATGGTACTAAATTTTGTAGATCATAATTAAATACAATCGTACTAAATATGGTAGATGACACTTAAATATAATGGTACTAAATTTTGCAGATCATAATTAAATACAATCGTACTAAATATTGTAGATCATAGTCATAATTAAATACAGTGGTATTAAATATACTAGGTCTCACCTGAATACAGTGATACAAAATATAGAGGGTCACAACAAACTGCTGAATAGTAACGACCCACAAACTTGAGGAAGTGATCTCACTCCGATAAAACATGCACAATATTGTTATATTGTCAATATTTTATAATAGATGAGGTATCGTGATATTGTCAGTATTTTATGATAGATAAGGTCTCGTGATATTGTCAGTATTTTATGATAGATAAGGTATCGTGATATTGTCAGTATTTTATGATAGATAAGGTATCGCGATATTGTCAGTATTTCATAATGGATAAGGTCTCACGATATTCTCAGTATTTCATAATGGATAAGGTATCGTGATATTGTCAGTATTTTATGATAGATAAGGTATCGTGATATTGTCAGCATTTCATAATGGTAAGGTCTCACGATATTGTCAGTATTTCATAATGGATAAGGTCTACTGATGTTCTCAGACTTGAGACAGATATTAACAATATCACGAGGTTTTTTCTATCCTATATCTCAACTTATTGAAGATCTGTAAAGGAAGTTTTTGTGTTAATATTAAATTAGACTGGACATTTATTAGTTCAGTGACTAATTTATTATAAACACGTAAACATCCTTTACAGATGTTCAGTGACTAATTTATTATCAACATAAAAATTTCCATTACAGATATGTTTAATGTGAATTTCTGGTTTCAATGTTAGTAATAGTTTCTTAGAGAAAATCTGGCAGTTACTCCTCTCTTACATTTTAAATAAATGTTTATTTAAGTGAAGTAACAATGATGTGATTAATCTCAATATAGTTTTATAAAGATAAAAATGACACTGGTTTGTGAGGTATTATCTTTGAATATGTGAAACGCTACGCTAATTGGGTGAGGTACCGCTATCTACATGAAACACGACGCTGATTGGGTGATGTATCGTTTTCTACTTGAAATACGATGCTGATTGGTTGAGGTAAATAATAATTCAGTATTTTTCCGATTATTAAAATGCATTTCCTGAAATGGTTATTTCTTTAGTTAAAATCAACTTTTAACAACAGTTCTCTTTGCCTCTAATACCCTACCACACTTATATGTAAATTATTGTTGCTAAATCCTATTAATTTTGTTGTTCCATCTGCTCACCCTTACGTAATGTTCCTAGCTTTACCCTTTTTTCCTGAGAATTTATCACTTAAGTAATGGATGTTTCATTTAAACCTTAATCTCTCTTAGTTTACCCTACATTCCATTCACTCCCTGTTTACGGCGACATCCACGTGGCCCGACGAATCTCGTCTTCCATGTACGATGTAAATTTAATATTATCTCTTGCTTTATGCGCATATCTTCTTGCTCAGAGAATGTTTCTGATTCTTTACCTACCAAAGTAATTGTGCAGAAATATGAGAACATAGAACGGTAAGTGGTACAGTCGTTCGCTCCGCGTACCGGTACAGCTGTGACACGTCAGGGTAGATTACATCGGGGAGAAACAATAGACTGTGAGGCCTAAACAATACACACGTTCGAAACCAAGGCCGTTTCCTTACAGAAGATTATTATAAAGACACACGCTATATAATTCATAGTTTGTATCTGAGAAAAATAAAGTTCTAAATAGATAGGCTTCACACATTTACACTTTATATTCGTCGATGTAAAATATTGCTTGAAGTTAAAGAACTTGACTTTATCTGAAAAGAATTACCACCTGCTGTTTTCTTTATCGAGTTTTGTGTTCTAGAACGTGATTACCCATTTAAACAAACTTAGATGTTGAATGAAGGGAAGAAAAACAAAACATTTAAAACGATAGATATAGAAATTTCATGATGTAAATAAATACATTTTCATTCTATCATTTAAGATCTAGATAAAAAATGATTTTCTCACTTTAAGTCTAAATAAACCTATCGTTTTCTCGCTTTAGATCTTAAGAAAAACCGTCATTCTTTACAATACGCAACCATTGGAGACTTTCTACGTTAATAACACAACATGCTACACTTGGAGACTTTCTATGCTAGTCATAAAACATGCTACACTTGAATTTCTATGTTAATAACACAACACGCTACACTTCGAGACTTTCTATGTTAATAACACAACAAAATGATATAGTCTAAACACAGAAGTTTATCAATTAGCAACACAACACAATATGTTTTACGTAACACTTAGAAATTTCCTACGTTAATAACAAAACACGTTGTGTTTCACCCAACACATTCGGACTTTGTGTCAATATTTAATGAATATTCAGGTAGACGGAAAACCAGACACTGAACAATGAAACACCTAAAAATAAGGAAGTAGAGTATTTAAATAAATAATAATTTTAGTGAGGTGTTAAAATCTTTAAAACTTCAAGGAAGAACTCACTGGTTCCAGAGATACGTGTGTAGTTGTTTGGTTACCCTGAAGGTCCTATGATGGAGTAATTTAAAAGTTTAATAAGATAGGCCTAGGTATATACAGTTTATATAATGGAGTAAATTAAACTGGTAATATAATAAAATATATAGGTCACATTAGATCAAATAATTAAATAATTTAAAAGTTTAATAAAATAGACCTAGATCTATACATTTCATATAAAGGAATAAATTAAAATGATAATGTAGTAGGTCTAAAACTGTGCATGGCTCATTGAGTATTAATGCATACATAACCTGTGCTGCATATGTAGCTTAAACTGTAAATTATTTTAACAACTCGACATGTTCTGCATTTTTTCTCGTCCGTTCAATTTTTCTCTTCTATATATTTCTTCATTTTTTATACCCACCATCGAAAGTGGTCAGAGATTATGTTTTTAACCCCGTGTGTGATCTATAGCAAGCTTTCTCAAAAACAGCTGAATGGATTTGGACGAAAGTTGATATGCATTTGCACTACAACCCAGTTTTTAGAGGAGTCAAAGGTTAAAGTCACGAAGACACCAAAAGCCCCATTTGTTAACATGGAAACCGTTTTTCCACAATGTTTTCAACTGTATAACTGAGTAAAAAATAATTGGATTTTGGAGGTCACAAGTAGAATGATATTTCTCATTGTTCTGCCAAAAATGGACATGTCAACACATTTTCGTATTTTTGGAGGATCGAATACGTTCAACACTGCGTCGCGATGGTATGCGTTCCACTCAGTTGTTCTTTAGTTAGTTTTCAAAGTCCTGAAATCGTTTCGTCAGGATATCTATATCTTACATGGATAGATAGGTTAATATATATTTAGACGTGTGGCTGGATAAGCATATATGTATTTCTAGTAATAAAAACACACCATACTAAATGTCATTGATACAACACATATGATGAATGTATATTCAGATAACGTATAAGTATTATGTCGCTAATAATACTTATCATCTCATTCTTATCATTCAGATAACGTATAAGTATTATGTCGCTAATAATACTTATCATCTCATTGTTATCATTCAGATAACGTATAAGTATTATGTCGCTAATAATACTTATCATCTCATTCTTATCATTCAGATAACGTATAAGTAAAGAAGACAAGATCTATTCTTATTTCAGAAAAAAAGTATATGTCGCTAATAGATCATCTCCTCTAAACATATCATCTCCTCAGATAAAGTCTGTATTCTCTTACTCTACGTGGCCAAAACTCAATAGAAAAGAAGACAAGATTATTTAAAAAAAAAAGATATATATTAGATTCTGCTAACAGCAGGAAGAAACTATTTAATTTCTTCTGTACGACGAACAAAAGACAACGAAGTCGAAGCAAGAGAAATGAACGATTAAGAATGAAACAGGCCTACATAAACTTCGTTAATCTGCCTTGTTAGATAACTCAGATGAAAGTGAACGTACCAGCTGCAGGAAGAGAAGTTCTGACACACTCCGTGTATGCTACATTACCTATCTTCTCCAGTGGATATTATCACAAGACTCCTGACTTGTTTCTTAGAGAAGTTCTGACACACTCCGTGTATGCTACATTACCTATCTTCTCCAGTGGATATTATCACAAGACTCTGACTTGTTTCTTAGAGAAGTTCTGCTACATTACACTCCGTGTGATGCTACATTACCTATCTTCTCCAGTGGATATTATCACAAGACTCCTGACTTGTTTCTTAGAGAAGTTCTGACACACTCCGTGTATGCTACATTACCTATCTTCTCCAGTGGATATTATCACAAGACTCCTGACTTGTTTCTTAGAGAAGTTCTGACACACTCCGTGTATGCTACATTACCTATCTTCTCCAGTGGATATTATCACAAGACTCCTGACTTGTTTCTTAGAGAAGTTCTGACACACTCCGTGTATGCTACATTACCTATCTTCTCCAGTGGATATTATCACAAGACTCCTGACTTGTTTCTTAGAGAAGTTCTGACACACTCCGTGTATGCTACATTACCTATCTTCTCCAGTGGATATTATCACAAGACTCCTGACTTGTTTCTTAGAGAAGTTCTGACACACTCCGTGTATGCTACATTACCTATCTTCTCCAGTGGATATTATCACAAGACTCCTGACTTGTTTCTTAGAGAAGTTCTGACACACTCCGTGTATGCTACATTACCTATCTCCAGTGGATATTATCACAAGACTCCTGACTTGTTTCTTAGAGAAGTTTGACACACTCCGTGTATGCTACATTACCTATCTTCTCAGTGGATATTATCACAAGACTCTGACTTGTTTCTTAGACAGTTCTCCGTGTATGCTACATTACCTATCTTCTCCAGTGGATATTATCAAGACAAGTTCTGACTCGTGTATGATCTTCTCCAGTGGATGTTTCACAAGACTCCTGACTTGTTTCTTAGAGAAGTTCTGACACACTCCGTGTATGCTACATTACCTATCTTCTCCAGTGGATATTATCACAAGACTCCTGACTTGTTTCTTAGAGAAGTTCTGACACACTCCGTGTATGCTACATTACCTATCTTCTCCAGTGGATATTATCACAAGACTCCTGACTTGTTTCTTAGAAGTTCTGACACACTCCGTGTATGCTACATTACCTATCTTCTCCAGTGGATATTATCACAAGACTCCTGACTTGTTTCTTAGAAGTTCTGACACACTCCGTGTATGCTACATTACCTATCTTCTCCAGTGGATATTATCACAAGACTCCTGACTTGTTTCTTAGAGAAGTTCTGACACACTCCGTGTATGCTACATTACCTATCTTCTCCAGTGGATATTATCACAAGACTCCTGACTTGTTTCTTAGAGAAGTTCTGACACACTCCGTGTATGCTACATTACCTATCTTCTCCAGTGGATATTATCACAAGACTCCTGACTTGTTTCTTAGAGAAGTTCTGACACACTCCGTGTATGCTACATTACCTATCTTCTCCAGTGGATATTATCACAAGACTCCTGACTTGTTTCTTAGAGAAGTTCTGACACACTCCGTGTATGCTACATTACCCATCTTCTCCAGTGGATATTATCACAAGACTCCTGACTTGTTTCTTCCAGTGGATATTATCACAAGAAGTTCTGACACACTCCGTGTATGCTACATTACCTATCTTCTCCAGTGGATATTATCACAAGACTCCTGACTTGTTTCTTTAGAAGTTCTGACACACTCCGTGTATGCTACATTACCTATCTTCTCCAGTGGATATTATCACAAGACTCCTGACTTGTTTCTTAGAGAAGTTCTGACACACTCCGTGTATGCTACATTACCTATCTTCTCCAGTGGATATTATCACAAGACTCCTGACTTGTTTCTTAGAGAAGTTCTGACACACTCCGTGTATGCTACATTACCTATCTTCTCCAGTGGATATTATCACAAGACTCCTGACTTGTTTCTTAGAGAAGTTCTGACACACTCCGTGTATGCTACATTACCTATCTTCTCCAGTGGATATTATCACAAGACTCCTGACTTGTTTCTTTAGAAGTTCTGACACACTCCGTGTATGCTACATTACCTATCTTCTCCAGTGGATATTATCACAAGACTCCTGACTTGTTTCTTAGAGAAGTTCTGACACACTCCGTGTATGCTACATTACCTATCTTCTCCAGTGGATATTATCACAAGACTCCTGACTTGTTTCTTAGAAGTTCTGACACACTCCGTGTATGCTACATTACCTATCTTCTCCAGTGGATATTATCACAAGACTCCTGACTTGTTTCTTAGAAGTTCTGACACACTCCGTGTATGCTACATTACCTATCTTCTCCAGTGGATATTATCACAAGACTCCTGACTTGTTTCTTAGAGAAGTTCTGACACACTCCGTGTATGCTACATTACCTATCTTCTCCAGTGGATATTATCACAAGACTCCTGACTTGTTTCTTAGAGAAGTTCTGACACACTCCGTGTATGCTACATTACCTATCTTCTCCAGTGGATATTATCACAAGACTCCTGACTTGTTTCTTAGAGAAGTTCTGACACACTCCGTGTATGCTACATTACCTATCTTCTCCAGTGGATATTATCACAAGACTCCTGACTTGTTTCTTAGAGAAGTTCTGACACACTCCGTGTATGCTACATTACCTATCTTCTCCAGTGGATATTATCACAAGACTCCTGACTTGTTTCTTAGAGAAGTTCTGACACACTCCGTGTATGCTACATTACCTATCTTCTCCAGTGGATATTATCACAAGACTCCTGACTTGTTTCTTAGAAGTTCTGACACACTCCGTGTATGCTACATTACCTATCTTCTCCAGTGGATATTATCACAAGACTCCTGACTTGTTTCTTAGAGAAGTTCTGACACACTCCGTGTATGCTACATTACCTATCTTCTCCAGTGGATATTATCACAAGACTCCTGACTTGTTTCTTAGAGAAGTTCTGACACACTCCGTGTATGCTACATTACCTATCTTCTCCAGTGGATATTATCACAAGACTCCTGACTTGTTTCTTAGAGAAGTTCTGACACACTCCGTGTATGCTACATTACCTATCTTCTCCAGTGGATATTATCACAAGACTCCTGACTTGTTTCTTAGAGAAGTTCTGACACACTCCGTGTATGCTACATTACCTATCTTCTCCAGTGGATATTATCACAAGACTCCTGACTTGTTTCTTAGAGAAGTTCTGACACACTCCGTGTATGCTACATTACCTATCTTCTCCAGTGGATATTATCACAAGACTCCTGACTTGTTTCTTAGAAGTTCTGACACACTCCGTGTATGCTACATTACCTATCTTCTCCAGTGGATATTATCACAAGACTCCTGACTTGTTTCTTAGAGAAGTTCTGACACACTCCGTGTATGCTACATTACCTATCTTCTCCAGTGGATATTATCACAAGACTCCTGACTTGTTTCTTAGAGAAGTTCTGACACACTCCGTGTATGCTACATTACCTATCTTCTCCAGTGGATATTATCACAAGACTCCTGACTTGTTTCTTAGAGAAGTTCTGACACACTCCGTGTATGCTACATTACCTATCTTCTCCAGTGGATATTATCACAAGACTCCTGACTTGTTTCTTAGAAGAAGTTCTGACACACTCCGTGTATGCTACATTACCTATCTTCTCCAGTGGATATTATCACAAGACTCCTGACTTGTTTCTTAGAGAAGTTCTGACACACTCCGTGTATGCTACATTACCTATCTTCTCCAGTGGATATTATCACAAGACTCCTGACTTGTTTCTTAGAGAAGTTCTGACACACTCCGTGTATGCTACATTACCTATCTTCTCCAGTGGATATTATCACAAGACTCCTGACTTGTTTCTTAGAGAAGTTCTGACACACTCCGTGTATGCTACATTACCTATCTTCTCCAGTGGATATTATCACAAGACTCCTGACTTGTTTCTTAGAAGTTCTGACACACTCCGTGTATGCTACATTACCTATCTTCTCCAGTGGATATTATCACAAGACTCCTGACTTGTTTCTTAGAGAAGTTCTGACACACTCCGTGTATGCTACATTACCTATCTTCTCCAGTGGATATTATCACAAGACTCCTGACTTGTTTCTTAGAGAAGTTCTGACACACTCCGTGTATGCTACATTACCTATCTTCTCCAGTGGATATTATCACAAGACTCCTGACTTGTTTCTTAGAGAAGTTCTGACACACTCCGTGTATGCTACATTACCTATCTTCTCCAGTGGATATTATCACAAGACTCCTGACTTGTTTCTTAGAGAAGTTCTGACACACTCCGTGTATGCTACATTACCTATCTTCTCCAGTGGATATTATCACAAGACTCCTGACTTGTTTCTTAGAGAAGTTCTGACACACTCCGTGTATGCTACATTACCTATCTTCTCCAGTGGATATTATCACAAGACTCCTGACTTGTTTCTTAGAGTTCTGAGACACTCCGTGTATGCTACATTACCTATCTTCTCCAGTGGATATTATCACAAGACTCCTGACTTGTTTCTTAGAAGTTCTGACACACTCCGTGTATGCTACATTACCTATCTTCTCCAGTGGATATTATCACAAGACTCCTGACTTGTTTCTTAGAAGTTCTGACACACTCCGTGTATGCTACATTACCTATCTTCTCCAGTGGATATTATCACAAGACTCCTGACTTGTTTCTTAGAGAAGTTCTGACACACTCCGTGTATGCTACATTACCTATCTTCTCCAGTGGATATTATCACAAGACTCCTGACTTGTTTCTTAGAGAAGTTCTGACACACTCCGTGTATGCTACATTACCTATCTTCTCCAGTGGATATTATCACAAGACTCCTGACTTGTTTCTTAGAGAAGTTCTGACACACTCCGTGTATGCTACATTACCTATCTTCTCCAGTGGATATTATCACAAGACTCCTGACTTGTTTCTTAGAGAAGTTCTGACACACTCCGTGTATGCTACATTACCTATCTTCTCCAGTGGATATTATCACAAGACTCCTGACTTGTTTCTTAGAAGTTCTGACACACTCCGTGTATGCTACATTACCTATCTTCTCCAGTGGATATTATCACAAGACTCCTGACTTGTTTCTTATGCTACATTACCTATCTTCTCCAGAAGTTCTGACACACTCCGTGTATGCTACATTACCTATCTTCTCCAGTGGATATTATCACAAGACTCCTGACTTGTTTCTTAGAGAAGTTCTGACACACTCCGTGTATGCTACATTACCTATCTTCTCCAGTGGATATTATCACAAGACTCCTGACTTGTTTCTTAGAGAAGTTCTGACACACTCCGTGTATGCTACATTACCTATCTTCTCCAGTGGATATTATCACAAGACTCCTGACTTGTTTCTTAGAGAAGTTCTGACACACTCCGTGTATGCTACATTACCTATCTTCTCCAGTGGATATTATCACAAGACTCCTGACTTGTTTCTTAGAGAAGTTCTGACACACTCCGTGTATGCTACATTACCTATCTTCTCCAGTGGATATTATCACAAGACTCCTGACTTGTTTCTTAGAAGTTCTGACACACTCCGTGTATGCTACATTACCTATCTTCTCCAGTGGATATTATCACAAGACTCCTGACTTGTTTCTTAGAGAAGTTCTGACACACTCCGTGTATGCTACATTACCTATCTTCTCCAGTGGATATTATCACAAGACTCCTGACTTGTTTCTTAGAGAAGTTCTTCCGTGTATGCTACATTACCTATCTTTCCAGTGGATATTATCACAAGACTCTGACTTGTTTCTTAGAGAGTTCACACTCCGTGTATGCTACATTACCTATCTTCTCCAGTGGATATTATCACAAGACTCCTGACTTGTTTCTTAGAGAAGTTCTGACACACTCCGTGTATGCTACATTACCTATCTTCTCCAGTGGATATTATCACAAGACTCCTGACTTGTTTCTTAGAGAAGTTCTGACACACTCCGTGTATGCTACATTACCTATCTTCTCCAGTGGATATTATCACAAGACTCCTGACTTGTTTCTTAGAGAAGTTCTGACACACTCCGTGTATGCTACATTACCTATCTTCTCCAGTGGATATTATCACAAGACTCCTGACTTGTTTCTTAGAGAAGTTCTGACACACTCCGTGTATGCTACATTACCTATCTTCTCCAGTGGATATTATCACAAGACTCCTGACTTGTTTCTTAGAGAAGTTCTGACACACTCCGTGTATGCTACATTACCTATCTTCTCCAGTGGATATTATCACAAGACTCCTGACTTGTTTCTTAGAGAAGTTCTGACACACTCCGTGTATGCTACATTACCTATCTTCTCCAGTGGATATTATCACAAGACTCCTGACTTGTTTCTTAGAGAAGTTCTGACACACTCCGTGTATGCTACATTACCTATCTTCTCCAGTGGATATTATCACAAGACTCCTGACTTGTTTCTTAGAGAAGTTCTGACACACTCCGTGTATGCTACATTACCTATCTTCTCCAGTGGATATTATCACAAGACTCCTGACTTGTTTCTTAGAGAAGTTCTGACACACTCCGTGTATGCTACATTACCTATCTTCTCCAGTGGATATTATCACAAGACTCCTGACTTGTTTCTTAGAGAAGTTCTGACACACTCCGTGTATGCTACATTACCTATCTTCTCCAGTGGATATTATCACAAGACTCCTGACTTGTTTCTTAGAGAAGTTCTGACACACTCCGTGTATGCTACATTACCTATCTTCTCCAGTGGATATTATCACAAGACTCCTGACTTGTTTCTTCCAGAGAAGTTCTGACACACTCCGTGTATGCTACATTACCTATCTTCTCCAGTGGATATTATCACAAGACTCCTGACTTGTTTCTTAGAGAAGTTCTGACACACTCCGTGTATGCTACATTACCTATCTTCTCCAGTGGATATTATCACAAGACTCCTGACTTGTTTCTTAGAGAAGTTCTGACACACTCCGTGTATGCTACATTACCTATCTTCTCCAGTGGATATTATCACAAGACTTCTGACTTGTTTCTTAGAGAAGTTCTGACACACTCCGTGTATGCTACATTACCTATCTTCTCCAGTGGATATTATCACAAGACTCCTGACTTGTTTCTTAGGTCAGCAGATGGGTCAAGTTTTTACAATTGGTCGTCAGTGAGAACTGTATGAGTTTAGAAACTCCTACAGAATTTGTTGACAGCTCCACCAGACGACAGATTTCATGTTCGTAAAACTAAATGTAAAATAAAAAAAACAGAAAAATACTAATGATGGAGTTGACAAATCAAAATGAGATGTGTACACTTCAGAGAACTAACTTATGAAATATCTCAATATTACATGTTTATAACCCGTGTTTTTCTTTAGAAGTTGTAATAAAAACGGTTTTTTATCTGTAGAAGTTGTGATAGAAACGGGTGTTTTTTTTAAAACTTGTGATAGAAATGGATGTTTATTTTTGGAAGTTGTTATAAAAACGGGTGTTTATCTTTAGAAACTGAGCTAGAAATGGGTGTTTATTTTTAGAAGTTGTGCTAGAAATGGTTATTTTTAGAAGTTGTGCTAGAAATAGTTATCTTTAGAAGTTGTGCTATAAATGTTTATCTCTTGAAGTTGTGATAGAAGTTGGTGTTTATCGCTAGAAAATGAGCTAGAAATGGATGTTTTTCTTTAGAAACTGAGTTAAAAATAGGTGTTTATCGTTGGTAGTTGTGCTAGAAACGGGACTGCTTGGAATTTTATATAATGGAACGAAAAACTGTGCTTACCTGAGTATATGCTTATTTATGTAATGTTGTAGTATGCATGAAAATCAAATTATTTCCTAATTATTTCCCAACCCATTCCTATAAGTGTAAAAGGTTTAGTCTTGTCCCAACCTATTCCTATAAGTGTAAAAGGTTTAGTCTTGTCCCAACCCATTCCTATAAGTGTAAACAGGTTTAGTCTTGTCTCAACCCATTCCTATAAGTGTAAACAGGTTTAGTCCTGTCCCAACTCATTCCTATAAGTGTAAACAGGTTTAGTCTTGTCTCAACCCATTCCTATAAGTGTAAATATTTGATTCCCATATTTCGTGTCTTTATCTTTGTGGTGGTGTGATTTTCAGAGCTTATTGTCTTTTGTCCCTTCAGAGAAAAAGTTATTTTGTATCACAAAGTTTTCATTGTATTCAATCTTTTCTCTGAAACGAGAGGTGTTACGTAATAGTGTTAATAATAAATAATAGCACTGTAATGGGTAGATCTAAATCTTACTGTTCTTAATACTAAATTTAATACCTGGTCAGTTTAAAAACCACATAAAAATGGTTAGAATCCTTAGCAAAATCAATATGATGATTATCATTGACTATTCATGAATTAAAGAATAGTTATTAAATATTCTAGGACGCTCATGACTTAGGCCTAGAAACCTATAAAGTAGAATACAGATTGGCGGTCAGCGAACTTACTAGAATAGAATTTTCCAGAGAAGATGAGATAACATTCACGTGCGGTAGTTTTACACTCTAGAAGTTTTTGGAATTGTGGGTGATAGTTTCAAAAAAATTGGAATTTTATTTCACAGTAAAATTGGGATTATTAAGGTATATTGTGTTAAGAAATACTTGATTATCACCAGCTCAGTTAATTTTTAGTACTTTTGTGATTATATTAATATCGCTTCAAAATTATGTAAATATTGTTAGATTACTAAGTGTGTAATATTATTAGAATATTAATTATATAACTATTGTTATATTACTAACTGTGTAACTATTGTTAGGTTACTAACTGTGTAAATATTATTAGATTACTAACTGTGTAAGTATTGGTAGGTTACTAACTATGTAAGTATTGTTAGAATATTAATTATGTAACTATTGTTAGGTTACTAACTGTGTAACTATTGTTAGGTTACTAACTGTGTAAATATTATTAGATTACTAACTGTGTAAGTATTGGTAGGTTACTAACTATGTAAGTATTGTTAGAATATTAATTATGTAACTATTGTTAGGTTACTAACTGTGTAACTATTGTTAGGTTACTAACTGTGTAAATATTATTAGATTACTAACTGTGTAAATATTGTTAGAATATTAATTATGTAAATATTGTTAGGCTACTAACTGTGTAAATATTGATAAATTACTACTGTGTACATATTGTTAAAATACAAACTGCGTAAGTATTGTCACTGTAAAATTATACCTCTAGTGATTTAACACATTTTTGAATATTATTACAGTAAACTGAAGTGTGTCTTGTTTGTTTGTTGCTCAATCACTAATATTTACCGTAACACGTATAGAAAGGTTGTATTTCATTATGTTAATTATATAGTAGTATTTGTCAGTCTATTCTGATATCTATATATCACAGGTAAAAAAAGAGTGAATGCAAAGGCAAAGTTTTGATTCGGTTACATCCATAATCCTACACGTCAGATGTCACTAATAGTAAAGCTACAGAGCAGTCTTGTATCCACCATCACCATCCATTATAAGCTTCTGTAGTGTTACAGTTTCCACCTAGTTGAACTCTGTCTCCTACAAGGAATGTCTACTTTAACTTTAGATTACTCGTCTTTTGTTTGACTATTTCATTGTGTCAGTGTACTTAAATATTGATAAAGTGGTAATAATATAGTTCCAAGCGAGGATTAAGTGTCCTGTTTCGTAATTAAATAAAGTTATAAGGATTTGTTGTTGTTGTTAGAAACAACGATGTTTGTGTTTCTTGTTCATTCTTGTGACACTGTCCAGAAACACTCCAGTAACTTTTATTTTCAATATCACACTGGCTACCACAACCTAAGTCTCTGGTTATTGTGACTGTAACCTTCCCTGGTGGTCTTCCCATGAAAGAACAACCTTTCGATTCGCAATCAAGCACTCATTAACTACTAAACCATTAACCATATAAAGTAAGATAATTATTGTTTTGCTCAACAAGTGAAAGTTAATTATGCCACACTGATGGATAGGGTGTTCTTATAACTGTAACAACGAATTAAATGTATTTGTTATGCCCCTCCCTTCCAGTTTTACAGCGAAAAGTCTGCAGTCTTACACTAGATAAAATCAAGTTTGTGTATCTGTGATGGGCAGACAACAGATTACTTATTTTGTAGTTTTCTACTTTTACAACAAATAAAAGCATATTATTTGAATCAATGGTTTATATAAATCAGTGAAAATTGTGCCTTGACGAGATGTAGATAGTTCTCGACGGAAATATGACTTTCGGAAGCTCAACGAAAATTCCGAAGGTTTATGGCACTAAAAATCTCGTTTCGATACCTTTGGTGAGCAGAACCAGATAATTAATTTGTGTAGCCACGTGTTTAATAAAGTGCAGACAAATAAATATTTAAATATACGTATTTCATTGACTTCTCCAGTTAACATACTCTCCTGATATGTGACACCTCAGCCATCAGTGTTACTGATCAAACTATCCACAACAGTTTGTGGTATAGGTAAATTTTCTGAACAATAAATACAAAGTTAACAAATACTGATGTTTGTTTTGTGTTAAAGACTTTCAGTTCTCCAACAATGAGGCCCCTGCATGGCCAGGTGGTTAGGGGCTCGACTTGTAATCTAAGGGTTGCGGGTTCGAATCCCTGTCACACCAAACATGCTCGTCCTTTCAGCCGTGGGAGCGTTATAAAGTACAATCAATCCCACTATCCGTTAGTAAAGAGCAGCCCAAGAGTTGACGGTGGGTGGTGATGACTAGCTGCCTTCTCTCTAGTCTCACACTGCTATATTAGGAACGGCTAGCGCACACAATTCTAACTAGACTGTTCATTTCATTGTACCATAATAAAGATAGGATTATCATGCTCTCAACAATTTTATCAAGACTTATCAGATATCTTAATAAAAACGAGCATGAGATGTTTAAGTCGTTTATAGAACATCGCAAATACAATAATGATTTATTTGTTTCTTTGAATTTAGCGCAAAGCTTCACGATAGCTATCTGCGCTATCCGTCCCTAATTTAGCAGTGTAAGACTAGAGGGAAGGCAGCTAGTCATCACCACCCACCGCCAACTCTTGGGCTACTCTTTTACCAACGAACAGTGGGATTAACTGTCACATTATAACGTTCCCACGGCAGAAAAGGCAAGCATGTTTAGTCTGAGGGGAATTCGACTCCACAAACTCACATTACGAGTCGAGCGCCCTAACCACCTGGCCATGCCGGGTAATAAGAAGGTAACAACTGCTATAAAGAAGGAAACTTGTAGAATAAAAAAACGGAAAGCTGTCTTTAATTCTTATAGTCTATAAGGAGGATAATTAGTTAACAGTGCCCACAGCCAAACTTTGGGGCTTTTTTAGCTGTCCGAATAATGGGATATATCTGTTACTTTTATTGCGAATCCGTGACACCAGAATATAGCACACAATTTTTGATGATGGATTCCATATTATGAACTCTTGGAAAATGCAATGCGTCTTCAGCTGCCGTACGTCTCTAACCTTGGGCCCTTCGATTCGTTGTTTGATACACATGCAGTTTAATTATACAAAATAACTGATGACCAACATTTCTGTATAATTGACTCATTAAAAAATGTCTTGTTTATTTCTAACTTCGAATAAGCGTCCGGTTTTTAGATAAGAACCTTTAATCGAGTTACCTTTAACGAAAAATTAGTAGAACAGTGAAATTTAATAACATGCTCGTTTGTGGGTTATCGTTTTGTTATAATAGGATTCGTAATCGTGTTATTTAAAACGAAATAATAAGCACCTGATGTCGCCGTTTGGTTCATCTTCACGCTTAGTGCCCTCTTGTGGCAAAAACCATCCGCTATTTTCAGAAGCTTAAAGCGACTAAACTATTTGATTATCGCATGATATCGTATTTATTTTATAGAAAAAGGTTTCTGCCTAAATACTGGACTGGCGCTTTATAAATGATAACATGGTTACTTGGCATGTTTAGTAAATAATAAATAATGGTTTCGTAGGTCCATTACATGAATATTGTAAGGTTTATTTGGGAAGCTTGCCTCTTGATTGGCTCCAGTTACAAAGTAATCTAACGACAATTTGGAGAAGGTTTAGAATATACGACACGAATACTACGAACATGTTTATTAATGTATGTGTTTACCTACCTTCCTGGTTTGTTATGGTATTGAATTGGTTAAAACTTGGTTTGAATGAAAGGCTGAAAGTAAGTATAAAAAGTTGGCAGCTGCTAAGATAACTTTAAAAGCCGAATCCCGTTAGGTGATTATCCTGTTTATATTTTGCGTCTATACATAGACACGTTTCATATTTTACTTTGTACTGAATAAAACATGAGCCTAAAAAGGAAAATGTTGGTGCAGAAAGAGAAATGATGTAAACCAGATACTGTTTTACCAGCTGTCATCACGACTAAAGCATTGTCTATGTGAATGTCATCACAATGTCTACACTGCTTAGGTAGATGTCACTGCAATGTCTTGTGTTTTTGTCACCACAATGTCTACAGTGTTTAGGTGGATGTTACCACAATGCCTACAGTGTTCAGGTTGATGTCACCACAATGTCTACAGTGTTCAGGTTGATGTCACCACAATGTCTACAGTGTTCAGGTTGATGTCAACACAATGTCTACAGTGTTCAGGTTGATGTCAACACAATGTCTACAGTGTTTATATAGGTATCAACACAATGTTTAGGTGGATGTCAGCACAATATCCATAGTGTTTAGTCGGGTGTCATCATAACAAGGAATTATTTAGGTGAATGTGAATACAATACTACAGTGTTTAGGTGGATATCCATACAATGTCTTCAGTGCTTAGCTGGATTTAATCACAATATCTTGATTATGCAGTTACTGCTTAGAAAGATATTTTTAAGACTTAAATCCATGCATTTGAACAACATCAAACTTGTAACCATGTCCCTGTGAGAGTGTGTTGAAAAAAGTTCTTTCTCGTGACTTTAGAGAAAAGTCACAACGAGTAGGTACCTCCAGGCACGGTACAAGTAATGTATGAAATCACTTTCTTCTTTGTTATTTGTTTGTTTGTTTTGGAATTTCGCACAAAGCTACTCGAGGGCTATTTGTGCTAGCCGTCCCTAATTTTGTAGTGTAAGACTAGAGGGAAGGCACCTAGTCATCACCACCCACCGCCAACTCTTAGGCTACTCTTTTACCAACGAATAGTGGGATTGACCGTCACATTATAACGCCCCCACGGCTGGGAGGGCGAGCATGTTTGGCGCGACGCGGGCGCGAACCCGCGACCCTCGGATTACGACTCGCACGCCTTACGCGCTTGGCCATGCCAGGCCTCTTCTTTGTTAACAATTATTGTATAGACTTTATGTATTTGGTTAAAGTTTGGTTTAAAAACACTTTAAAAATTTGAGCAAAGTGGGATTGTGCTTCATCCTGTTGGAAGATAGCTCTTTGTAACAAGCTAGGAGGTGCTCAGAGTTGTGGAATAAAGAACTCTTGTAGGACATGTAGGAACGAATTTCCAGCAACAATTCGTTCGTCAAAGAAACAAGAACAAAAATGAATACAATAAAACAAAACTTACAAGTATACTACTTGTATTTATATTCAATTTTATTTTTGATATATCATTTGTTGACACCCTGTATAGAAGCTATAAAATGTTAGGAACAGGAAATATCCAATCTCAACACTTATACGATTCATGGGCTGAAAGGTCAGATCCGATACCAATTTACAATATCGAATGAGGGCAGTAAGTCAGAAGCATTCGCCGCCATAAGAAGTTGTCTGGCTGGCTTTTGAAATACATAGTGGAGGCTGACTGCCACTTTTATAATGCGCCCAAAACTGAAATTGCTTAGAGTGTTCATAACCTCATTAGATTCTTGGATCCGTAAACTGAGATTTCGGCCACGCCTAGCACACAAAACGTTAGGAATGATTATAAAGAAGCATTAAGAAAAGTAAACATGCACATTTGATTAAAAAATATATACATGTTTTAAACTGACACGAACTGTATGACAATATATGTTATTTTTTTATTATATACATATGAAAGCTACGTTTTTATTTACTTGCATATCTAACAGATATGGGAGTGATTAAACGTACATAATTTATGGTGTTAAAATTCGACTATACTAAAACTGTTATCATGAGGTATACTATAAGAAATAAAATAATAATACAACTACATACATATTTGATAAGTTAATCTCGTTTATTGTCGCCTTCCGCGCGTCATAATCCAATTCAACATCAAGTAATCCTATTTCTATTCTGGCTACACGCTTCCAAATATAACGTTACATAGAAGACGTCGACTAACGTTCTTGTTTGTTTCACCAATTGAATCAACGGCTTTTCGTTCCGCTCACACATTTTGAAATAAAGCCCTTAATCGGAAGTCAAATTATTACAGCTGCGCCCCCTTAACGTGGTTTGTGAATCAAAACTTCCCCATTCTTTTGCCAAACGGAGCACGAAGTTCAAACACGCATGCGTAGATAGAACAACCCTGCACATGGGATATGTTCTGGTGGTCTCTGGAGACTTTAAATACAGTAAATTTTATTACCTGGACGACATGACGATGTACTGATGTGCCAGCAGAACAACTTTTGGTGTATCAAGCTACAGACACATTTGGTCGTCAATGTATTATTATCTGCAAAGCACAGATATATATGTGTGTGTGCGTGCGCGCGCACAAAGCTGACACGTCAGTTTAATATGATTAGCTTTTCTTAATTTCCTCGCTTAAGAATGAGCTGATGATTTTGATGTTTTAGAAAATAGTTTACTTTCCTTATAGAAATTAGCGTTATAATTACTACATTGAATAGAAATACGCATTGTTAACATTAAGATATGTATATCATATGAACTAGAATCACACTTAGGCCTAGTGTTGATATTAATATATCATATCAACTAGAATCACACTTAGGTGTGGTGTTGATATTAACAGATATATATCATATCAACTAGAATCACACTTAGTCCTATTGTCGATATTAAGATATGTGCTATATTAATCAGAATTACACTTAGGCCTAGTGTTGATATTAAGATATATACTATATCAACTAGACTCACACTTAAGACTACTGCTAACATAAGGTATATACTATATTAACTAGAGTCACATTTAAGCCTAGTATTGATATTAAGATATATACTATATCAACTAGAATCACACAGTATAGGTGACAATAATATAAATATATTATATCAACAATAAATATGTACTATTTACGCTAAATTTACTTACCTGTATCAATTAAAACAAACAATAACACGTATTTAGTAGATGAAAAATAAAAATGTGAACTCTGGATTCTGACACACATTGACCATATCAACTAGAAACTGACAGGAGATTACCCCGGAACACGATCTTGAAAGATGCACTATTGAGTTTGAGATTATCAAGTTAGCACTAACTATCAATTGAAGGCATTTGTCCACTGTTAACAGTTAATAGAGACATCTTTCCCCTGTAACTGGTTAATATTTGCATCAGTTCGTTCTGAACACTGAATAGATGATGAATCTGTGCGTTGTTGTCAGTTAACGTATACATCTTTACCTTGTGACTAGTTAATATATGCATCTAGACGTTGCCAGTTAATAGATGCACGTGGGCGTTGTTGGAAGTTAATATATACATCTTTCCCTTGACACAAGTTAATAAATGCATTTTTCCCTTACGACCTGTTAATATATGAACCTTTCCTTTGTGAGCACTTAATATATGCATCTGTTCATTGTGAACAGTTAATAGATGCATCTGGGCATTGTTCCCAGTTAATATACATTGTAACTATTTATTTTAAATAAAAATATTTCACTGTAATTCGACACTGATGTTTAGCCTTTACTTGTATATCGATACTTCAGCAGTCAGAGAGCATATAATTATTTCCAAGAAAATGTCTTTATGAATCTCCCATTATTAGCCGTTGCTGCTGTCCATAGATTCAGTTTAACTTCAAAATTCCACACATCGTCACCGCTAAACACATACTGTTAGATCATTCCTCTCTATATGTATATATTACTGCATCATAATTAAACGTATATTCTTAGGTCATTACTTACTACGTGTCTGTATCAGTACGTTATACTCACTGAACATATATGTGTTAGGCCATTCCTTACTACATGTCTATATCGGTACATACTTGCTGAACGTATACGAGGTGTGTTCAAAATACGCGGACTGACGTCATAAAACAAAATGTACTTTATTTAGAAGTTACAGGTCTGGGACCCCTTCAAAGTACTCTCCTCCCCAACGCACACACGTATCCCAACGGTGTTTCCACTTGTTGAAACAGTCCTGGTACGCTTCTTTTGTAATGTCCTCCAGCTCCTTCGTCGCATTTGCCTTAATCTCGGGAATCGTCTCAAATCTTCTTCCTTTCAAGGGTCTTTTGAGTTTGGGGAACAAGAAAAATCGCAAGGAGCAAGGTCAGGTGAGTAGGGGGGGTGGGGAAGAACAGTGATCGAGTGTTTGGCCAAAAACTCACGAGTTCTGAGGGCCGAATTTCGCAGCAACGCGGTGCATCTTCAATTTTTCAGTCAAAATCTCGTAACAAGATCCAACTGATATCCCACACTCTTCAGCAAGCTCCATGACAGTCAGACGTCGATTTGCCCGCACCAGGGTGTTGATTTTGTCGACGTGTGGGTCGTCAGTTGACGTGGAAGGACGTCCAGGACGCTCATCATCTTCAGTGGACTGTCGACCATCCTTAAAACGTTCATGCCACTTGAAACATGCCGTACGATTCATAGCAACATCACCGTAAGCCGTGTTAAGCATAGCAAAAGTTTCAGTCGCAGATTTTCCAAGTTTAACACAAAATTTCACAGCAAGTCGTTGCTCCTTCAGGTCATTCATTCTGAAATCCGCCAAACGAAAAAAATCGCACTTCACTTAAAACCGCGTAGCTAATACACAAATGAAGATATCTGCAATCGGGAAATGGCGTCGTAATCAGCTGATCTGTGCGAACCTAGCGACACCAAGCGGATTCCCCTGGAACCAACTGGAGCCGCGCAATTCAAACAGTCCGCGTATTTTTTGAACAGCCCTCGTATTGTTAGGTCATTACTTTTTACGTGTGTGTAATAACAAAATATAACTAGGTTTAGTTGGTTTTTTGGAAATTCGCACAAAGCTACACGAGGGCTATCTGTGCTAGCCGTCCCTAATTTAGCAGTGTAAGACTGGAGGGAAGGCAGCTAGTCATCACCACCCACCGCCAACTCTTGGGCTACTCTTTTACCAACGAATAGTGGGATTGACCGTCACATTATAACGCCCCCACGGCTGGGAGGGCGAGCATGTTTGGCGCGACTCGGGCGCGAACCCGCGACCCTCAGATTACGAAGCGCACGCCTTAACGCGCTAGGCCATGCCAGGCCAATTAGGTTTAGTAAGACTGAAAACTAAGATAGTTGATATAAACTTTTAATTTATATTTTAATTTTGTAATGTGTAGTATAACGTTAAATTGGGACATGTATGCGTAACGGTTCTTTAGATTTAGCTATAATTTATCTTGCAGCGAGATGTAAGACAAGTTAAATACATTGGTTTATTTAATAAACACAACCTAGTAACTAGATCATTATCAAACTTAGGATTAACAGTGTTAACAACAGGCTGCTAGTATTTAATTACAGCATCTAGTGTTTATTTTAATTTACAAATAATTCAATGGATAAGACTAGTTCAGAAATTAACGTTCCCAGTGTGTTAGGTAGGATAGGTGTAATGAATGGGTTTTGTTTGGGAACGTTAGGCTACTACACAATTTTAAGGAAGCTAGTAGTGAGGGGTAAAGTAGTGAACTTACTTGTAAAGATTTTGTTCAGTTTATCAACAAATTTCAACGATATGAATTATGAACTTAAACATATTATAGTTATAGGTGCTTTCTTGGCACAGCTTGTGGATAGAATAGTCTGTGAGGTAATTAGGGAGAGAAAGAGTTAAATTATATACTACGCTGGGACACAAGTGGAAAACATGAGCAGGTAATATAATGAAGGGGACTGACAGCAATACAGTTGTTGTTATGCAGGTAGGAGCTAACGATATAAGGAAGAGTATGTCAGAGGAGCTAATTAATAATTACAAGGGGTTGATAAAAACATTTAAAGATAAAGGTGCAAATTACTCGTGACAGGGATACTACCAAGAATTAACTGTAAAGAAGAAACTTGAGTTGGTCACTAGGACTAAATGTTAGGTTGAAATTAATATGCAAAGATGATGAGGTTAGCTGGTTGGACTTGTGGAGTCCGTTCAGTAAGAGGAGGGAATGTTTTGAAATGGATGGTTGGTATTTAACTTAGGGACTGGTATGTTTACTAAGGCTATTAACTCAACTGTAAGGGAAGTTTGAACTACAAATAGATAGTGGTAAGGGCAAAGATAAACTAAATGAAATAAAATTGAGTTGTAGAGGAAAATTTACTATAAGAATTCAATATAAAAGTAGTTATAAAAATTGGTTTAATTATTACTAATGTAATGATAGAAGTATAAGAAACAAAAGTAGGTGGTCTTAAGTCACTGGTATGATAAGCAGATATTGACATAATGGAAATAACTGAAACATGGTTAGATGTAGGTGATTTTAAAAAGACAAATTTCTTAAGAAATACATGTTATAGATTATTTAATAGGGACAGAGTAGTAACAACAGGGGTAGCAGTGGCTCTATATGTAAAGTGTGAGTTACATCGTGTTGAAATTGAGGATATTAATTATAATAGCAATGAGATTGAATCCATTTGGGATTCTGTAATTGAATATCAAAGAAAAACTTAAGAGAAATTTGTTAGAGACAGCCAGATGAAATCAGTGAGAAACTTTGCAGTGAGAGTAACATTGAAGCTATTAATAAAATCATAATTACTGGTTATTTTAATTTCAGGCATATTCATTGGGAAATGCTAGAGTCAAACCATTAGGGAGAAAGGTTTCTGGATAATGTTCAGGGTGGATGTCTTCATCAGTTAGTCAAGGAATCTACTAGAAACAATGCTATTTTTTAGATTTATTGTTAAGTTATAGAAATGGTTGAGGGTAGAAATTGGGTAACACCTCAGTACAAGTGATGATTGATCTATTAGGTTTGATGTTTTCCTGCATATAACAGTCAGGAATAATGATACTTTGATTCTAAATTTTTAAAAAGCATGTATTGAAGGATTAGACAAGAGTTAACTGTTCTGAATTGGGCAGCTGAGTTATTTTGAAACATTCTTAAGATATGGAAAAATTTTAAAGAAAACTGTTTAACATCCAAATAAAAAATATTCCTTACAGGAAAAAAGATAGCTATAAGTAAAAAACCACGTTGCTCACAAGAGATAAAATTAAAGACAAACATCACCAATTTAAGAAATTTAATATTATTATAGAAGATGAAGAAAGTTGGTCAAACAAGTAATTAGGACATCGTAAAAGATGTATGAAACAAATTTGGCTGAAAATATAAAAATTAAGAGTAAAGATATCTTAAAGAACATTAAAGGTAAACAAAATGTTAGGATAGGACCCTCGAGGGATGATAAAGAAAAGCTTGTATCTGATCATTATAAAATAGCAGGGTATTAACTTCTGCTTTTTTGTGTTTTTACTAATGAAGACTTAAGCAATATTCCTTATCTTCATAAATTGACAGATGAAAATAAATTTGAACAAGACAATTAGATAAATTTTGAGCTTTTTAAAATAAAGTTAGAAAGATTAAAGAAAGACAAGGCCCCTCTGCTAGATAATATTTAAAGGAGGTTAAGCAGCCTCTTGGGTGAGATAGTATTTCATCATGGGTTTTCAAGGAAGATAAAAATTGGATATGCGAGCCACCAACAGACTGGAAATTATCTATTGTCACCTCTGTCTTCAAGGGAAATAATATAATTTGTCCCAGTAATTATAGACCTTTTAGCCTTATATCAGTTGTGGGAAAAGTTTTGAAAAGTATAAAAGATACTTTATAAAGATGTTTAACAAAAGTTCAGAATTTTGTCAGATAGTCAAGATAGTTTTCAGTAAGAGAAAATCTTGTCTTACAAATATTTTAATATGATTTGAAAATACTACTGCATATGTAGATGAAGATAATGGTGTAGATGTGGTGGGTCTGAAATTTTAGAAAGCATTTAACAATGTACCACATAAAAGGCTTATAAAGGAACTTATCCCTGTAGGTATGGAGCATGAGCTAGCTAATTAGATAGTGAAGTGGCTTGATGGAAGAAAACAGAAGGTTGTTACAAATGGAGTTTAGTCATACTGGATTAATGTCACAAGTGGGGTACCTCAGGGTTCAGTCATAGGACCATTGCTCTTTTTGATTTACACTGGTGACAAAGATGAAGGAATATTCAATACATTACTTACATATTCAGATGATATTAAGGTCTTGGGTGTTGGTGGCTATGAAGAGGATGCTGCTGATTTACAAAGTGATTTAGATGATTTTGGTGAGTTAGACAGATGAATGATAGATGTGTGTATTATAAAAATGTAAGATAATGCATGTGGGTTATCATAATTGGGATTATAAGTATAATTTGGATGGTAAAACCTTAACAGTATCGTGATAGAAAAGGATCTTGGTGTAATGGTTGATCAGTCTCTTAAAATCATCCAAGCAATGTGCTGTTGCTAGTGGCAGGACAAATAGGATTTTAGGTTATATTTACAGGAATATTGGATACGAGTTTAAAGACGTTGTAATTTCATTGTATATGTCACTGGTTAGGCCATGTTTGGAATATTTTGTTCAGTCTTGGGTTCATCACCTAAGGAAAGACATTGAATTGTAAAGAGTTCAGAGGAGGGTAACTAAAACAGTAACTGAGTTTGAGAGGTTTCAAATGAGAAAGATATTAAGATATTTAAAATTCTTTTCTCTTGAAAGAAAAAGAGTCAGAGGGGATCTGATTGAAGTATTTAATATTGTGAAAGGAATTGATAATGTTGGTGCATCTAAAGCTTTCATACTTAACAAGAATTATAAAACTATGGCACACAAATATAAATTAGGCCAGATAAAAGCTGTCTTCACCTAAGACAATTTTATTTTTCCAGTAGGGTAGTTGGCCAATTGAACGAGTTGCCTTTGAATGTTGTGGAGGCAGCACATTTCAGTGAGATTAAAAGAGTTTAAAACTATCTGTTTAGGGTCATTCCATGTCAAATCATCCAGATTTTGGAAAATCATCCAGGGGGCTGCCACAGAATGCCTTGAAAAAATTCACATGTGCTCATCCACCCATATAATGAAACATTGCCAAAGATTAGATCAATATCTCTAATAGTTTCTGATTTACACCACTGTAAACTTTAATTAATTTTTTTTATTCTTTGTGAATTCATTTTTGGGCAACTTTGGCTGCTTAAAGCTGCAAGAGTAATGGTGGTAGAAGGCTGAAATTTGCCACACTGACTGAATTAATCTCACAAAATTCTAAAATGGTCTCAAACCAAGTTTATCTCTCTTAGGATTTTCATAGTGAGGCAGTAAAATCACCTGAAAATCCAAAATCGTAAAAAACATTGGTTTGTATAATAAGCCATAGCTCTGAGACTTAATATGATACAAAGCTGAATTTTTTTTCTAATTTCCTATAACATAGCAGTTGATAAATCAGAAATTGTTGTAATTAAAAGTCTGTTAGATCTCCTGTAAACATATTTAGCTGCATGCAACTTTTTATGATTTAGCTAAAAATAGCCCTACTTCAGGCCACAGTTTGACCATTTTTACCATATATTCTTATATCTCTGAATATGATCTACAAAAACAATCAGGATGGCGTTGAACCTACTTTTTGAGTTATAATTTTTTAAAGTATCCTCTGACCATACGTTGCTTACTTGACAAAACAAACTTCAATTCACGTGTGTTACTGTGTGCAGATACAGTCAAACATCGATATAAGGCGCTAGTTGGGGTTCAAAAAATTCGACCGCGTTGTATCTGATTGCGCCTTATACCGATTTGATTATATATTTTTTTGACCCTCGGGGTGAGCAATAATGCAAAATTTACGCGTTTTGTAGTGAAATAAAGAAAAACAAACAAAACTACTTACACCAATGATATAGCATTTTTTTAATTTATTTTTATTTATTAAACTCAATTTGAAGACTGAAATTAAATGTAAAAAGCAGAATTCTAAAGAAATTTATCGAATTCATTACTTTGATGGGGGCTGATATTCTAAAAGTAGTTCCGTCAGAGCAATCATGTGATCGTTTTTACGATTAGACGCTGATTAAAATTAGTTCAATTTTAAAAGTTAATACATATAGTAATTAATTTTGATAATTAATTTACTAATTATTAAAATCTAAGTACAAACTGAAGTCAAATAATTACCAGATAAAAAAATGTCATGGCAAAGTTTAAAATACGAATTCAGTACTGAAACAAAAACGGATTTTTTAAAAAATTTAATAACAATAAAATATAGTAAGCACATAAAACAAGTTGAAATGCACAAATTTATAGTTACAACTGTACTCAGTAGTCTTCTTTCTTTCAAAAGCCTCCAAAAGTGTCTGTTGTCTTCCTCCTTGGTTCCGCATCCTCTTCGCAGTTCTCATTAGGTCCTGGATCTGTAGTATCTTGCAAATTCCTAGATTGTGGTGTTCTGCCCAATATAGAAGTTGTTCTGTGTACTGTACTGCCTGAGTTGAGGTGATGCAATTCCTGAGTTCTTCTGGAATGGGGTCATTTTCTTCTTCATCTGGAGTGGTAAAATCTGTGGGTGCTGCCGCTGGGTTCTCTATTGCTTTCTGGATCTCTTCATCTGTGAGGGGTGGCTGGGTAACTGGTGCTACTTCGTCAATCTCGGCCGACTGCTTCACAAGGGTTGTCAAGGGGAGTCCATCCTGGTAGTCTACAAACTTCCTTTCTGCCTCTGCTACTTCTTCTGCTGTAAATCCATGGAAAATGTCATCTTTTTCTTCTATTGGTTCTGGTTGTGGTTCTGGTGCTGCTTCTTTGAGTCCTTTATTCCAACAATTGATGATGGTGCTCTGGCTTATCTTGTTCCATGCTATGCTGCTCATGTAGATGGCGTCCTTGATGGTCATATTCTTCAAGAACTCTGGTACGTTGCTGATATCATCGATTATGGCCTTGACCAGTTGAGCTCTGTATTCTCTCTTGAAGCTGGCGATGATCCCTTGGTCAAGTGGTTGAATCTTGCTGGTGGTGTTTTTGGGTAAGTAGAGTACGGTAATCTTTCCATCTCTGCTGGTGAGGTTCTCTGCCGGCGGGTGTGCTGGGCAATTATCTTCTATGTTCTGAGGTGCTTCCTGACCGCTGGGACGAATTCCTGATGAAACCATTCTTCAAAGATTGTTGCTGTCATCCATGCGGTTTTGCTGCTGTTGTAGTCAAGTGGTAGTGTCTTCATGTTGAGGTGATGGAAACATCTTGGTTGTCGAAACTTGCCAATGAGTAGTGGTCGAATCTTGTGGGTGCCGCTCCAGTTACAGGTGAAAAGTAAAGTTGCTCTGTCTTTGACTTGCTTGTATCCTGATGTCTGGGTCTCTGTCCGAAGTGCGAATGTCCTATCTGGCATAGCCTTGTAGTAAAGTGCTGTCTCATCACAATTGTAGATCTGGTTCAGTTCCAAGTTATTCTCCTTGATGTAATCCTGTAGTTGAGGGATGAATTCCACTGCTGCTGCTATATCTGCCGACTTTGCCTCTCCACAAATCTTGATCTGGTTGATGCCGTGCCGCTCCTTGAATCTCTGTAGCCATCCATGGGTGGGCTGCCAATCTTCTTTCTGGTATAGTTGCTGGTAGGTCTTCTCTGCCTTTGCAAGGACCATGGGTTCTGAGATGGGAATGTTGTCTGCTCGAAGTCTCACAAACCAATCATAAACTTCCATGTCCACTGCTGGGTCTGCTGCTGTCTTGGCTTTCTTCCTCTGTAGTCCTGTCATTCTGTCTACCTGGTTGCAGAATTCTCTCAGTTGATCTTCATTCTTCAGCTAACCTCGAAGGGTAGATTCTGGAACTCCTATTTCTTTCATAATCTTGGCCCTT
This sequence comes from Tachypleus tridentatus, assembly GCF_004210375.1. Classification (NCBI taxonomy): domain Eukaryota; kingdom Metazoa; phylum Arthropoda; class Merostomata; order Xiphosura; family Limulidae; genus Tachypleus; species Tachypleus tridentatus. The sequence goes on from NC_134831.1 coordinate 93,873,618, forward strand.
GCTTCCCCGTTCCGGAGTCGCTGCACAATCTGTATCTTCTCTTGTACTGTGTAAGCATTTCTTTTGGTGCCTCTCTTCTCCATGGGTATAAATACGCTGTATGTTGAAAAAATATGAAAATCGCAGTTTGTCGCCACCGGATGGTCACTATCCCATTCACTCACGACAAAATTGATTGGGTCGACGAAATTCTGCCTACGAGCTGGTGTTACAAGACCTTTCAGTTATTCAGCGATATTAGAATAAAAGGGAATAGCTGACGTCACAGATTTCCAAGAAACTATTTCGTCTGAAAGCTTCTGGGGAGCGAGCTGTTTCTTAGAAATTTATATGGTTTCAACATTGACGCTATCGTTTGCAGCACTTCATGCCACTGTCACTGGTGTATGAGTGTATATGACTCATCCTTCGTCATCCATCGGTCGATCAAGGATGACTTGTGGTTTTAATGAAAATAAAGTTTTGATACTTCTTGCCTACGCACTGAGAGCTATCCTATGACTGGCAGATTATGTACTTTACTGCAGTTGACAGCGCCAGGAATTATTACGTGCAGGCAGGGGTTTGATCACAATATGCGGCGTGAAAACCATACAAAAAGATTGAAATGGATTTGATTTTTGATCACATTAACCGGCTGATTACATTAAGCAGTGGTAATATTAAGCGGCGGCCTCTGTAGAAACCCCAAAAATTTGGGGCCTAAGATTCCATCGCGCCCAACTGATTATCGCGCTTTATCGATGCGTTTTATATCGATGTTTTCCTGTATATCCATACAATTGTGAAATAATTGATGCATCCCATTGAAATATTCTAATCAGCCTTTACCATATATTCTTACATCTCTGAACATGATCTTCAAAAAATCAAGGTTGTAAAAAATAATAAATTATCAAATTTTAAGTGTCTCATTCAGGGCATTCAGTTCTTCTTTGTCAATCAGGAATGAGTCCTGCAGAATTGTGTAAAGTTTGATCTACTTGAGTGCTATGAAAAACACAAAACTGTGGCAGGTATTAGGTCACATCATAGCTTTATTCTACCAACACATTCTATATGAGCAGGTTATCAGATGATGATGTGTACACAGTTGTAACTGTTGGTAGTAACAGTGAAAGTGATGCTGCAGCAGCTCAAATAGAATCTAATGATAACAATGACAATTATCAGCCAGGGAAATATGTGGCATGCTTATACGATCATGAATGGTATGTGGGAAACATAAAAGATAGATCAGATGAACATTCAGATGTGTTGGTGTCATTTATGAAGAAATCAAGAAACGAACTGTTCTCATGGCCTGCAAGATCATGTAAAGATGAAAGCTGGATTCCTTTCCAACATATACTTTGTGTGATAAGTGCACCTACCGTGAAAGGCAGTAGTGCTCGCAACTATGTTCTAAGTCAAACTGATCTCAACATAATCAAACTCAAATTTCAAACATTTATTCAAGTAGTCTGAACAAAGCAATGTTTATTTGATGTTGTTAAGGCTAATTTATCACCAAAACAGTTTTTGAAACATTTCATTGTCACGATTATTACAGTTTTGTGTGACTATAATCTTTCTCAGTTATCCCCTGTTGTAGCACTGTGCTTTTTGTGTCTGATTTACCTTTGTATTTATTATATTATGAATCTTAAACACAGCTATATCTGCATAACTGTAATGCATACACAATATATTTGCATTGCCATGTGATTTAACCAGTTATGCCAATAAACTTGTTAAGAAATGAACTAATTCTTTCTTGTTTCTTACAACTTCATTATTTAACATTGTGAAAAGCTGGTTAGAATATTTCAGTGGGATTCATAAAATTCTGACAGGTATTTTGCAAAATTGTATGAATATATTTGCACACAGTAACACACCTGACCTGAATTGTTTTTTTAAATAAAAAACGTATGGTCGGAGGATACTTTAAAAAATTATAACTTAAAAAGTAGGTTCAACACCATCCTGATTGTTTTGTAGATATTCAGAGATGTAAGAATATATGGTAAAAATTTGAAAAGGCTGAATAACTGGTGACAAGGTTAAACTGTGGCCTGAAGTAGGGCTATTTTTAGCTAAATCATAAAAAGTTGCATGCAGCTAGATTTTTTTACAGGAGATCTAATAGACTTAATTACAACAACTGCTGATTTATCAACTGGTATGTTATAAGAAATTAGAAAACAAAATACACCTGTTGTATAAACCAATGTTTTTTTATGATTTTGGGTTTTCAGGTGAATTTACAGCCTCACTATGAAAATCCTAAGAGAGATAAACTTGGTTTGAGACCATTTTTGAATTCTGTGGGATTAATTCAGTCAGTGTAGCAAATTTCAGCCTTCTACCACCATTACTCTTGCAGCTTTAAGCAGCCAAAGTTGCCCGAAAATGAAGTTACCAAGAATAAAAAAAATTAACTGAAGTTTACAGGGCTGTAAATCAAACTATTAGAGATATTGATCTAATCTTTGGTAATTTTCATTACATGGGTAGATGAGCACATGTGAATTTTTTCAAGGCATTCTGTGGGGTCACCTGCAGCCCCCTGGATGATTTGGCATGGAATGACCCTATATGTATGTATGTATGTATGTGTGTGTGTGTGTGTGTGTGTGTGTGTGTGTGTGTGTCCTTACGCCTTTCCACATTTCTGGCCCGGCATCGCCAAGCGTGTTAAGGCGTGAGACTTGTAATCTGAGGGTCGCGAGTTCGCATCCCGGTCGCGCCAAACATGCTCGCCCTTTCAGCCGTGGGGGCGTTATAATAATACGATCAATCCCACTATTCGTTGGTAAAAGAGTAGCCCAAGAGTTGGCGGTGGGTGGCGATGACTAGCTGCCTTCCCTCTAGTCTTACGCTGCTAAATTAGGGACGGCTAGCACAGATAGCCCTCGAGTAGCTTTGTGCGAAATTCCAAAACAAACAAACAAAACAATCCACATTTCTTGATCAATCAGCACCAAACTTGACAGTGTTACAGGATGAGAAACTCAAAACCCCCATTTAACTTCATATTGATAGAAATATTGAAAGCAGTATGTCTGTTTTTAGTATGGACAATCTTATGTATTTTTGTTGCACGCTTAATGTTTATTATGTTAATAAATAAAAAAAGCACAATTTCCAATTTTTGTTACAAAAAGATTTTATTTCATCTGTTCAACGGACGAATGCTCGAGCTAGTAGCATATAACAGTAAGGTAATATGTATATATTGAAATCAAAGACAGCATTTTGTACTTTGAAGTTTCCAAGGACATAAGCACTCATCACTTCACATCCAACACAAAACATACGTTTAAAATAATCAATGGAATGACCGACGTAACACCGAATCAGCAGTTTTAACGGAGTTGTTCTTGAAGCGAAGATCGTAAGGACTATGGAAATCTGCGGCTATTGTCCGGATAAGGGAAAAATGTATTGGACAACCTCGATCACTTACGGGTAATGAATGACAGTTGTTTTTTTTAGCAGTAAAGAGAGGTCCGGATCAACAAAGATGGAAGATATAGGCAGCTACAAATATACTCCAAACAAAGAGAACATTCAACCCATATTTTAGACAATACTTTATCCAAGAGTTCAGACTGTTTCGTTGTAAACGACAGTTAAACCAGTTAACAAAAAAATATGACCAACTAGATGTGCCAAGTTCATGCGGTACTTTCACTGAGTATATAAAGTAACATTAGGAGCGTGAAAACATGTCTTTACCCTGGCCTCATTTAATAACTACTACTTATCTCCATTTTACAAGAAGTTCGTGTATCAAATTCACATTAAGTTTTGTTCGTTCGGAATACTCCCCCCCCCAAAAAAAAACACAACAAAAACAAACAAAAAACAACAACAACAAATTCGTATTACATTTTAAGAGTGCCACCTAACATCAAGTATCGGAACTAACACAGTGAAATGCGAAGCAACTGCTGATTTCAGAGTGGCTAATCTACAACAGAATATGAAGTGGAAAGAAAGACGTTTCGAAAGGTTATCATATAAGTCCTTAAAACCTAGTCCTCTACTACGCATCACCGTACTATGAATCATTTTAAACAGGGGCAGAAAGTGATAGTACGATCTGTGTGCTCAATGTTTTCTTAAAACTACAGTGTTAAAATAATAATATAAAATGTAAAACACATTACACTCGTTTCTTTCATTACTTGTTACATTACTTTACTTCACTACGTGTTACATTACTTTACGTCACTAAATGTTATGTTGGTTCACTTCACTGCGTATTACAGTTGTTTATTTCATTACATATTACACTGGTTTACTTCGCTAAATATTTAAAGTTCTTTGAGCAGAAAACAAGTAGCAGTAAAAATAGTTACAAATCTTCTGTAAAAGGTCGAACTATAAACATTATTCTTATAGTTTGTATTAATCGTCATGTGTCAAAGTACTTACTAAAACATCATGACGTAACGAGGCCCGGCATGGCCAAGTGTGTTAAGGCGTTCGAATCGTAATCCGAGGGTCGCGGGTTCGAATCCCGGTCCACCAAACATACTTGCCCTTTCAGCCGTGGGGGCGTTATAATGTGACGGTCAATCCCACTATTCGTTGGTAAAAGAGTAGCCCAAGAGTTGGCGGTGGGTGGTGATGACTAGCTGCCTTCCCTCCAGTCTTACACTGCTAAATTAGGGACGGCTAGCACAGATAGCTCTCGAGTAGCTTTGTGCGAAATTCAAAAACAAACGATGACAAAACGACGTATGCCTTGTTATTTAACATTTTCAGAATTCCTTAGTATATTATGAGAATGATGAAAGTCGAATTGGGACCACAGTAGTCTCATGGCTATATTCAGTTGAGGTGTCTCAACCTTCACATTTTGAACATTAGTTTACTGTCATAATATTTCTATTACTACAGTTCTGAATTTCTGTTTTCAGTGGTTTCGATACCACTTTACAGGAAGCTAATATTTGTTTGCTTTAGTTTATTTTAAATTTCCCCAGTGTTAAACGAAGGCTTTCTGTGTTAGCTGTCCCTAATTAACAGTGACAGGCTGTAAGGAAGACAACTAGTCTTCACCACCGACCGCCAACTCCTGGAAAATTTTACCAATGAATAGTGGACTGACTGTCACATATTAATACCTAAAAGGGTGGGTATGTTTGGCGATGTGGATTTATATCCCTAACCGCTTGGCTAGTTAATATCCGACAAAAATACCACAGTTTTCGATCGAGGGAAATACCTAGTTTTCAAGTCTGATACTGTCTGCGAAACCTCTACCCAGTAATAAGAAAATTAATTAGTTGTTGTTGATACATATGATTACAATCCAAGTAATTTATTTCAAATTATCACAAGCACAAGAGAGTATCTACAGGATAACTAAATAAAAAGAAGTTGTGATACACCGTGAAACTGTTAACTTGTCTGACAATCAAGATGTCTATAACTACATGGTTCACTTGTCTGATTAATTTTCAAGTCTGTACCAAGATGTACCAAATCTTACCTTCATAATATTTATAACTGATATTCATGGTTGTCCGATCTGGGATCAAATCAAAAATCAACTCATCTTCTTTTGTAGAAGTCCCCCGCTAGTACAGCGGTAATTCTACAGATTTACAACGCTAAAATCAGGGATTTGATTCCCCTCGGTGGATTCAGCAGATAGCCTGATTTGGTTTTGCTGTAAGAAAATACAGACTTTTGTAGATTTTTCGCTGGAATATTCTCAGTCTATTTTAGCATTCTATCTTAGACTCTGCTTTTTGAAGAAAAAAAAAATACTGATGTCATCGCCTAATCGGACAATATGACACTGAAATTATAACCTTATTGGAAAGTATGATACAATGAAATTTATAGCCTTGTTGGACGGTATGTGCCACTCAAACTATAACCTTATTGGATGGTATGATACACTAAACGTTTCTGTAGTTAAAACGTTTAGGGGTGGAAGCTGCGAAACTTTTATGCATGGATTTTTAACATCTTGGCTGAATGTCTTTCCTTATGAGCAATTTCTTGCAACATTTGACTTTGATAACTAAAGTTTTCTCTTTATCTCGATTCCCACATTCGAATATTACATTGTCTTACTTCTCTCTTCTATATCAGTATGTATATAATGTTCAAACCGTTAAAACTTTGAACATTTTGGTATATAAAGTATATATATTCCCCAAACGTTAAAAATGTGAGTTATTTATCATGTACAAAAGCACTTTACCTTTTTATGTACCGTCGCCAGCCATCTTGGAATCGCCATCTAGTAAACATATATTATATTAATTAGGAATATCGTGTTTTTCTTTTGTTTAATAAAATATTAACACCAGTTTTTCTCATACTTATTTTTTAGTTAAAAAATAAACTCACTTTTTAGGCAACAAATTCAAATCATGTTTCTTTTCGCTAATGTAAGTTTATAGGATTATTATTAATGTTTTTTATGTTGAGAATGTGACACCGTATGGTATGAGAAGTAGACTAAATTAAAGGCCATTACAAGAAAAAAAAATTAATTTAAAAAGTAACATAATATTTCTCAAAGTAAGAAATAGCGCCTTTATAAGGATTCCAAGTAAAGAGATTAAGACATGTTAATAACATTGTAATATTTAATTGCTGATGTATGCAAAAATTCTTTGATACTGCACATCGGTTACAGTTGGATTAAATATTTTTTCCTCTTGTTTTTTCTTCGTCTGTTTAATTAATTACATATTTGTTTTGAAGAGTTTCGAACTTTTAATTTAACTGGAGCTGTCTTCAACATTCTGTTGTTAGAAAATCGCTAGAAGGGTTGCGCGCGCCATAAAACATCTTCACCTGACGATAAAATATTAAGTTAAACAGAATATTTTATCTCATTCAATCTTGCAACGTCACCAACTTACACGCATTAGTTAGGCCTACTAAATCAAACAACCAGTGCTAGAGTAGCTGTTAACACAGTAGGAAAATACTGTTGTTAGGTTGTCTTTCCTTTACAAATTCAATTAACTTAAGGTTCATAAAATGTGAAAGCTCATGTTCTGTTTCATTATTTGTATAAAATATTAATAGTTGTACTCCACATCAGCTTACTTCTTGTTTATGTTATTACTTTAGATTGGTTAGATTATATTATGTTGTATTAGTTTATGTATGATGTACCACGTAACTCATGGTCAAATCCCCGTATCCAATTAGATTATATATGATGTATGTTGTAAATAATTGATGTGCCAAACTCCCTTATTAAATACTTATTAAATTAGATATGATGTACCCTGTAAGTGTAATTGATGGTCAAATACCCTTACTCAATACTTATTAGGTTAGGCATGGTGTATGCTGTAATTTATGTGTCAAATCCCCGTATTCAGTACTTATTGGGTTAGATGTGATGTATTCTATAATTTATGGGTCAAACCCCGTATTCACTACTTGACTAAACTGTTGTTGTGTCTGGCTAACATAACGTTTGTTAAGTAAGGTATGCAGAGAAGTTTAAATACATGATTTAGAACAGAAGTTTTACGTTGCATGTTGTATCTATTTAGTATTGTATTTATATATTTTTGAATAGTGTTAATGCATTCGTATGTATTTTTACCTGTTACTGAGAATTGTGTTTTTCCATTATTAAATATTGTTGGACAAAATTCAAGATCCATCCAACTGTACTTTATATTATTAATCTTGTTTCGAAAGCCTGCTGAAAAAAAACAAAACAGGTATGAATATTAATATTCAAATGTGGCAAATCTACCAAAAACTTGCGCAGGTCATAGGACTATTTTTATGTCGATTCTTAAAACAGGAGAGATTTTATCAGTTTTTCATATATACTAACCAAGTTTCTCTTCGAAGTCATTCAAGCACTGATGCTTACGACAAGAACGGCTACGTATACTGCGTCAAAATCTATGTACAGCTACTGAACAAGCTCCTGCGAAGGTTGTAGGACTATCTTTAACTTGATTCTTAAATTCTAGATCTCCAAACTCTAATATTTGGTAAGTTCTTCTACGTTTTCAAATAAGCTCATTCAAACATAGCAGAACTGTAGAAGCCACTTAATTGTCGTTATACAAATAATAACTGCTTCGTTTCAATCGAGTGGACAATGTATATATTTATAACAGAATCTCTAGCCTTATTATTATTAATTACAGTTTCACACGCTGCTGCATAACGAACGATTACGAATATTTTACTGAAGCACCTTCGTTTTCAGCTCCGAAGAATTTTTCTACATCCTTCACTTTCCACTGAATAAAAATCCGGTCAAGGTCGTAGCTAGGGGGTTTGGGAGTTAACCCCCCTCACGGACCCAAACTTTTTAGACAAGTTCAGTTGCCACCTGTGAAGTTTCATAAAGATCCGTGATTGCATGAGAGATAATTTCACACTCAACAAATGGTCAAATGCAAATTTCTGATTGAACACTCTTTTCGTACAGCATGTTTTGTCAGAACTAGAGAAATACAATCGAATATCTATGAAAGGCTCAAACGCCTGTTCGTTCTTGCCAGGACATCTACAACACAGTTTGGTTCAACTTTAATATCACGGTGAATGTATAATGAGGCCAGGCCATTCAATCGATCTTCAGTGGTGGTATTTCTCAAATACGTTTTGAGTCTTCTGAGAATTGACTCCACTGAGCTCATTGATACAGGCAGTGTGGCAAATACTTTCAACAATTTAGAAATGACTGGGAACATTTCTGCATTGCACATTGCATGTGCATCTATGACATTTTTGGTTTGTTGTTCACAAGTGATTTGTACCAAACCCTAAGCGCAGATAGCCTTCGAATAGTTTTGCGCGAAATTCAAAAACAAACAAACAAACCAAACCCTAAGTTCACCTACTGCAGCTAGTGAAGTGCTGTCAATGTCAGCCTTGTATATATTGACCAACTTTTTAATTTGGTCACATTGTTGTGCTGTAGGTTCTGACCGTTCTGTGGCAGATCCTGATGGTTGTAGACACATGAAGTTTGTGAGGAGAGTTTTGTGATGGTCGCATATTTGTGAAAGAAAGTGATCAACAAATAATACAAATACAACAATACAAAAGTACTCCTCAGGGTTAATGGTTTATGGGTCAGCACGGTACATCTGTCTTTTAGCCTGCCTTGGCATTATGATGTCAATTTGAAGCTCACTACACAGAGTTTGAGCCTCACAGAAAATGTTGTTAAATTCATTCACAGTATTATTCCTGAGTGATCGGATTAAATCTGCTACTATTTCTGCGTGATGCATCGCAGCACCTAAATCAATATTCTGTTGCTGCAGTAAGTTTCACAGAGGTAAACTAAAGGAAAACAATTTATCAATGGTAAGTAGAGTGATGATGAATTCTGGCTGTGTTATAGAACACAACAATTGATTGGCTTGCGTGATAATATCTCTGTCTTGCCAACCTGATATGGTCTCAAGGACATCTGCAACTGCATGGATTAATTCTAGAAAGACAATGACTGAGTCATGCCTCTCAACCCACCGGGTGGAGCGGAGACCTTTCAAACTTTTTTTTTTTCGATTCAGGTGCTTTATTCTCCACCGAAAGAGCCAAAGCGTGCTTTCGTTTGGGTGTATTGAGAAAGTTTTCAATGCTAGAAATTACTCTCATGCAATTTCGCACAGGAACTTTTTTTTAAGCATCAGAAATTGCCAAGTTTAGGGAATGGGCACTGCAGTGTACATAGGGTGTAAGTGGGAATTGGTATAAATTCCAAAAAATCTTCTCTCATTGCAACAGAGTTGTCATTGGCATGCAGATATCTAACACACAGCGAAAGCTGTTCAATGCCTAAAATATCTGTTGTTTCGTCAGCTAATATTGAGAAACACTTTGCAGCATTAACCCTGTTGACCAAAGCATCAAGAACATGAGTATTACAGGTATTGATGATTTAATTTTGAATTTGAGGACTCAGATACGTAGCATTCCTCTTTGTACTCTTAAGGCTTGCTGAAAGCTTTACATCACCCTTTGCCCTGTAGCGCAAAATTGCCCAAAAATTCCCATCATTATTGATGGGCTCCTCATCAGTTTCGCCAACAAACATTGGACCAGAATCATATTTTCCCCTCAAAGCTAAACCCTGTCTACCACACAGCAATACAGTATCAATAATAAGCATTAAATATTGCCGGTTCTGTTCAATTTCTTGCTTGTAAGTTGCACCAAGTTGCAAGTGCACAGCTGAACTTGTGTTTACGACCTGTAGAAAATTGTCAGCTTTATCTTTGCTGTCTTGGTAGTACTGATTCAATTTATGTGTTTTGAAGTCTTCAACAGCCTTCTTCCAGTTTGTGTATGGAAATTTCACTAGTTGTCCCAATTTCTGGCTTTCAACACCAGCACCATCAGGAGCAAAAAGACAGCAGTACTTGCAGACAGCACCCTTTACATGTTAACTGTGTAGTAGCCATCTCCACTGTGGAAGCTAACGATGCTGAAAACGCAGCTTTCTTGGACCACATTGGGGGAAAACATAATCACTCCCTGACTTCCAGACATTCTCAAGGAGGCATTTTTTGGTTTCAGTGTTTATCTAAAAAGAGACAGAAAGACATAATTTTAATTAAGTTATTTTGCACATAAGAAAGTTTGTTATGAGAGTACAATAACCTCGAAGAGAAAGGCTTAGAGCTGTACTTCAGAGAGCAGGCCTAACATCCTGTGACTGTAGGCCTACAATGACTAGCAGCAATGAATATTCAGTCTAAAACTCATCAGAGTGTTTGCATGATTTTTAATACAAAATTAATATAATAAGGAGTCGACTTACCTGTTTACCAATGCTGACATAATCAGAAATGTAATTTCCAATGTCCCATACTGAACCTGAGGTGGTAGTTGCAACACTGGTAGAAGGCCACTGTGATGACTCTGACAATTCAGTTGAAAATTCTGATTTAACCTAATTGGCTGCAGCAGATTGATCAGGTTCAGCCTCATGAATGGGTTTAAAGAACCCATGCAGTGTCTTTTGCTTTTTCAGGCTTGACATAGTGAATGATTATTTATCGCAACTTTTGTTTGTCAACGTCACATTCACAGTACCATTGGCGTCATCTATAGTGAATCATTCACTATAGATGTCGCCAATGATACTAGGTTAGTGCCATGGTGCTGCCAGCCTGCCACGGTGCCACCTACTGTTTATTTGTGAAGTTAATTCTTGAAATCCAGGGAATCTGAACATACACTGTCCATGATATATGAATACAGATTATAGACACTACATATATTTTTCACTCTCCTGAGTGACTCTATTTTATATGTTGATGACAGGACTGCAGGCCTACTTTACTGGGCCTGATAAATTTAAGTTATATATTATGTATATAGGCCTATATATTTATTTATGATTAAAAATATAAGACAAACACCTCAGTGTGCTATTCTGAAATTTGCCAAAAAGGTGGTCTCAGAATGCATAATTCAGGCTTTTCTTTTATATTTTTATTAAAAAATTTCCCGGGGGCATACCCCCAGGCCCCCCTAGCATGGCTTCGCGCCTGCAGCACTTACATCAAGTACTCAAAATAAATTCCTCCCCCAATGACCATTTCTGGCTACGCCCCTGAATCCGGTATTTTATTAATGCGCATTAATTGGAAAATAATTTACGCAATTTATAACGCAATAATTAGAAAATAATTTACGCAACTTATAACGCAATAATTGGAAACTACCATGTTGAGGTTTCATCATTTCTCGAGTTCACTGTTGTATTTTGTCTCTACTTGGTTTGCGTTCGACTCGTAATCTGAGGATCGCGGGTTTGAATCCTGGTCACAGCAAACGTGCTCGCCCTTTCAGCCGTGGGGGCATTATAATGTTACGGTCAATCCCACTATTCGTTGGTAAAAGAATAACCCAAGAGTTAGCGGTCTTACCTTGCTAAATTAGGGACGGCTAGCGCAGATAGCCCTCGAGTAGCTTTGCGGGAAATTCAAAATAACTAATTAACTAAATCTACTTGGTTTTCTGTGACTATTTCAATGAGTTTTCTAACAGTAAACGACTACAACAGCAGATTTCTCTACTTCTGTGAGTGTTGATTTATTCTATTAATTTTCGTACTTCGCTGAAACTGTGAGTGCATATATCAGTGTTAACATTATTCACATTTTTATTACACAAACCTACAGTAAACTCGGCTGTGTAATGTCCATGACCTGTTTAAAAATTGAATGTTTTTAACAGAAAGTTGATTTACATGGTTATAAATACAAAATGTATGTGATGGTGCTTTGAGAGACTTCTTCTGTATTCGACGCTTATTAGACGCGTGTTTACACGAAACATCAGGAACGAAATAACTTGACTCAGTATATAATGTTTTGATCAATGGAGGAGTCATTTGAGAAGTAACCTGTTTGAAACATATAACATTCAAGTGAATGTATATATATATATATATATACACATATATAGTTTAAAATATTTCTCCATAAATGGCATAAATCCTTAAGAAACAAAAAAGTTAAAAACTGTTAATTTAGAAAAGGAAATATGGATCGTCAAAAACGTACAGAAAGAAGTTAAATAAAGAAAAAATATTTATGAAGCCTACACTTGAGTAATCTACAAAAGTAAACAAATTAGGCATGAAGTTGCGTCTGCATTATTACCTCAAGCTACAAATTCCTATTTTCATTTAACTAAAGTTGATAAGTACTGTAGACATCGAGTATAAGTAGGAATTTGTAGTATGAGAATATAATGTAGACAGTATCTCAAGCCTAGTTTGTTTACTTTGTGCATAGTCTGTAGTTGCAGGTTTGAAAATATTTGAAGTTTTTTGTATCAACTTGTTTCTGTACTTTTTTGACGATCCCTTATCCTCTTTTTAAATGAACACTTCTTAACTATTTTGTGTATTTATTGACGTACTGTATATAGTTATGGGCCTGGCATGGCCTAGCGCGTAAGGCATGCGACTCGTAATCTGAGGGTCGCGGGTTCGCATCCCCGTCGCGCCAAACATACTCGCCCTCCCAGCCGTGGGGGCGTTATAACGTGACGGTCAATCCCACTATTCGTTGGTAAAAGAGTAGCCCAAGAGTTGGCGGTGGGTGGTGATGACTAGCTGCCTTCCCTATAGTCTTACACTGCTAAATTAGGGACGGCTCGGTGCAGTGGGCTAACAACCTACTCACTTAAATACTTGTTGAAGAATCCGCAAGCGATTGCGGCCCTATGTTCCTGGATGGAATCTAATGGTGATAACTAACTAACTACATATAATTATAGATTTATTGAGAAGTACGGTTATACAGTATTGAGTTTTTTTTTGTTTATACGTTTATTGACTAATTTATTTAGAGATGTTATTTAGAGCATGTTCATGCATTATTAAGTATCATGCGTATACAACAGTAAGTACCATCTTTATGTAATTATTGAACAGTGTTTTTACGTAATTCAACAGTACGTGAATACATTATTCGGTGTACTATTAAGTAATGTGTTTCTTACAGTAAAACAACATTTTATGATTCATTGTGAGTTAATATTATACACCAACAGTGAAACAGTTACCGCATTCACGTCTTATCATATTTACAGAATTTACCCACCAGAAATTGGTAATATGTATATAATTTCAGATAATTCTATTAAAAACAACGCGTAAGGTACTCATTTTTACCAAGACATCAAACAGTGCCATTTAATAAAGTATCTGGAGTCTCAAAACATTTTTACCAAAACATCAAACAGTGCCATTTAATAAAGTATCTGGAGTCTCAAAACATTTTTACCAAAACATCAAACAGTGCCATTTAATAAAGTATCTGGAGTCTCAAAACATTTTTACCAAGACGTCAAACAGTGTCACTTAATAAAGTATCTGGAGTCTCAAAACATTTTTACCAAGACATCAAACAGTGCCATTTAATAAAATATCTGGAGTCTCAAAACATTTTTACCAAGACGTCAAACAGTGTCACTTAATAAAGTATCTGGAGTCTCAAAACATTTTTACCAAAACATCAAACAGTGCCATTTAATAAAGTATCTGGAGTCTCAAAACATTTTTACCAAAACATCAAACAGTGCCATTTAATAAAGTATCTGGAGTCTCAAAACATTTTTACCAAAACATCAAACAGTGCCATTTAATAAAGTATCTGGAGTCTCAAAACATTTTTACCAAGACGTCAAACAGTGTCACTTAATAAAGTATCTGGAGTCTCAAAACATTTTTACCAAGACATCAAACAGTGCCATTTAATAAAATATCTGGAGTCTCAAAACATTTTTACCAAGACGTCAAACAGTGTCACTTAATAAAGTATCTGGAGTCTCAAAACATTTTTACCAAAACATCAAACAGTGCCATTTAATAAAGTATCTGGAGTCTCAAAACATTTTTACCAAGACGTCAAACAGTGTCACTTAATAAAGTATCTGGAGTCTCAAAACATTTTTACCAAGACATCAAACAGTGCCATTTAATAAAATATCTGGAGTCTCAAAACATTTTTACCAAGACGTCAAACAGTGTCACTTAATAAAGTATCTGAGTCTCAAAAGGAAGAAAAGTTTTGTTCACCTTCATGTCGTTAGAATTGTTTAGGGTTTTTGTGAAGTAACAGAATACTTACATCTGCAACAAAAGCAATAAAATCATCTGAATATGTGTATTCAGTTATCTGTATAAGCCAATCACAGAACATAAAATTACGCTTAATTTAGATATCAGCGAAGAGGACTAATCAGATGATCTGTACATAACTGGTTTAATCTAATATCATTTTGATTCGTTGTTGTTGCGGAAACGATTTGTTTTATTTTAAGTTAGCTTTAAAATAAGCACTGATCAAGAAGAGATGGCGCTACAGTATACATCATCCGTTCTCAAACTTCAGTGATCTGAGGACAATTTTCAATCTAAAATTATTTCACGTATCAGAAATTTTTAAAGTTTTTTCTTTTATAAAAGAAGGTTCAATATATTTGAAATTTTGTATTCCAAAATGAGATCCTTTAATTCATATAAATATAATTTTACGAAATATATTTTTATTTTATAAATCATATTTTTATGAAATTTCGCTTACTTCCTTGCGAATCCTAGCTGGAGAAACATTTAATATACATAATAAAATTTACAGTGTTATAACAGTCAAGAGACTGAACTATATAAGAATCGCTTGACATGTATTTAAATCAGATAACTATGGCGAGATTCTCTTAATAAAATCGTAGAAGCAAACTAGTGTCAGTTTACCAAAGGAAAACACAGCACAAACTAGTTTCCAATTTATCTCATCTAAAAAAAGCCGCTAGAAATTGTTAATAATTGAATTATATGTGTGGTAAATGTTTTATATTGGTCGATACGATGGTGCCATCATAGTTGAAATTACCTAGAAAAGGGTTCAGAACAGATCGAGAGTGATTAGGCTTAATAAAATATATTTCTAAAAAACAAGAATAATTAGATTTGGATTGTTTGTTCCTTTTATAGCAAAGCCACTGCGGACTATCTGGCAGGAATCTAGCGGGAGTCTTTCATTGAAAGACTTAATGTTGAAAAGGCCGTGGGAAGTCTGCGGGCTTACAATGCTAAAATCCGGGGTTTGATTCCTCGATGGATATGACTGTAGCTTTGCACTCAAAGAAAGGTAACAAACGCAAAGGTTGAGATGAAAAATCAGATTAACAATAAATACTTTTTTATATAGTATGAAATAGTTAAAATCACGTAATTACAATAATTACGTTGTATTGAATAAGCATATATAGATATAATTACTATTGTATATTTATTCGGCCTTATTGATAATAATGCTTACTACTTTCGGTCAGATTTAGACTTTAAGATTAGGCCTAAATTCAAATATACTAGAATATAAAACTGACTAGACTTGATCTAATTATTTAAGAGTAAATCAGTATTTTTACCTACGTCGAATGAATATAGTGTTTTCATCAGTATCATATAACCAAAAACTACTATGGCAGAGAAAAGGAAAAGTGGTTTAATTCATAAGTACACTAATTATGAGTTGTATGGGCAAAGTTTACCAATATATATCTTTTTAGTGTTCTTATATTCTGTATACTGCAACTTCAGCAATTTTACATCGATTAATGACAGTGTAATAAGACGTCAAAACATTGAATCAAGTTAGGATATTGATATCTTTAATGCCTAACCAAATGCTTGTTTGTGTGTTTGTTTGTTTTGAATTTTGTGCAAAGCTACACAAGGGATTCCTGCGCTAGTCATCAACATCCACCGCCAACTCTTGGGCTACTCTTTTACCAACGAATAGTGGGATTTACGGTCACATTACTACGTCCTCACGGCTTAAAGGGCAAGCATGTTCGGTGTGACGGTGATTCAAACACGCAATCCGCAGATGACGAGCCGAGCACCCTAACCAGGCCAACATTTTGATGTTCAGAGATAACTGAGACAAACAACCAGAAACCTATTCAAATTTCAATAGGGGTGAAGTACAACTATTACCTAGTGCCCAGGATGGATTTGTTTTTTTAAATGAATACGTAAAAATTAGTTTATTTTAGGAGAACTTCATTCGATTATTTCTTTCCTCCACCCTAATTAAATGGCCCCTCCTGAACAGTCCTGAATACAAACCACCTTTCCGGTGCTCTTAATCATGTATAGACACTACAAACAATCAGAAGATCAAATGTAGGACCGTTCGTAAAGCGCATTTATAACCAAACACTATCTGAGGCCCAGACATGGCCATGTGGTTATGGCGCTCGACTCGTAATCTGATCGTCGCGGCTTCGAATTCCCGTCGCACCAAACACGCTCGCTCTTTCAGTCGTGGGGGCGTTATAATGTCACAGTCAATTTCACTACCTGTTGGTAAAATAGTAGCCCACGAGTTGGCGGGGTGAGGTGAAGTATAGCTGCCTTCTCTCTAGTCTTACACTGCTAAATTAGGAACGGCTAGCGCAGATAGCTCTCGTGTAACTTTGCTCTAAATTTCAAAAACAAACAAACAGTTATTTGAGATTGTTCAATCATCCTTCCTCAGTAAACCTGAGATAATCCTACTTAGGAACCGTCTAAAGAATGAATTTTAGTTTGCAAATCGTACATTTCGAAATAACTTTTTCACTTCACTTGTTTGTTCTCTGTTTCTACTCCTTTTACGAACGTTGTTAGATGTCATTTTAAATTAAAAAATTATTTTTTTACTTTGCCTAAGGCGAAGACAGTCTTAGAAGAAACTTTACAATTAACAGGGATTAAGATGTGTCTTGAAAGCGTTTTATCAGCTCACACCGTGACGTACATCTTTAACTCATGATGTACGAAACAGCTGAGTTCTAAATTCGTATGAACATGAACCCATTGTGAGTAAAACATATTTCATTTATTTTACTCACATAAATACTTTTTTATGTATTTGTTTTGTTGTTGTGCAGAAACCTACACAAAGGGTTATCTATGCTGTGCTCAGCCCACCACGAGTATCGAAACCTGATTTCTAGCAATATAAGTCCGCACACGTGCCGTCGTACCACCATAAGACATTTTTTGTGTAAAAAATAAATACAGCTAGTAAGTTTATTTATCACAAAAGTTTGATGGCACGACATCTATCGGTGACGAATGAATAATAAGTATCATTTTTATAAATTATTTATGTTTTTCTTCAGAATATAAGCCCGGCGTGGCCAGGTAGGTTAAGGCGTTCGACTCGTAATCTGAGGGTCGCGGGTTCGAAGCCCCATCGCACTTAACATGCTCGCCCTTTCAGCCGTGGGGGCGTTATAAAGTGACCGTCAATCCCACTATTAGTTGGTAAAAAGAGTAGCCCAAGAGTTGGTGGTGGGTGGTGATGACTAGCTGCCTTCCCTCCAGTCTTACACTGCTAAATTAGGGACGGCTAGCACAGATAGCCCTCGAGTAGCTTTGTGCGAAATTCAAACCAAGCCAACACATTGTTAAAATATACATATCAAGGAATCTTTACTAACACTTTTATAAAACACACAAACATTAACAACTTGTTTTTTATGCTCCAATAAAACCAGTTTAAGTTTCTGGATCCGTTAGACTTGGTTTTAATGTTTCCTGGGTTACCAGTAACTTAGTTTTACTAGCAGGCTCTTCAAATATTCGAGGTATATTTCACCAGACAGTGTTGTGCAAGTGAATATAGGCCCACTTCTGTTCAGTTGTGATGTCTCCTACAAACAAAATCCATAACTATCCTAATTTCCATTAAAATAATTATATATTTCAGCTCCGTACGAAGACGCTTTTCTAAAACCATGTTTATGAGACTGTGATTAATTGATTAAATGGTTTGTTACACACTTCAGCAGAAGTGCTACTAAGAAACATCAAGAACGTTGTATACTTCATGTGTTTGTTGTTAAGAGCAAAGTTACGAAATACACTACTTTTACTGAGCTTTCCTCGGGTTTTTGGGTTATAAACCTTCAGAATTACCGCAGAGCCACTGAGGGGTTATAAATTTTCTAGTAATACAATTGTTTTCTTAGAACCATGTGAATCAACCGAAGTAGTACAGATATTGTATTAGAACCATGCAAATCAACCAAAGTAGTACTGATGTTGTCTTAGAACCATGCGAATCAACTAAAGTAGTGCAGATGTTGTCTTAGGACCATGTTACTCAACAAAAGTAGTACAGATGTTGTCTTAGGACCATATTAATCAACCAAAGTAGTACAGATGTCTTAGGACCATGTTAATCAACCAAAGTAGTACAGATGTTGTCTTAGGATAATGTTACTCAACAAAAGTAGTACAGATGTTGTCTTAGGACCATATTAATCAACCAAAGTAGTGCAGATGTTGTCTTAGAACCATGCAAATCAACCAAAGTAGTACAGATGTTGTCTTAGGACCATGCGAATCAACCAAAGTAGTACAGATGTTATTTCGGACCATGTTACTCAACCAAAGTAGTACAGATGTTGTTTCGGACCATGTTTCTCAACTAAAGTAGTACAGATGTTGTCTTAGGACCTTACGAAGCAACCTAAGTAGTACAGATGCTGTCTTAGGACCATGTTAATCGACCAAAGTAGAGATGTTGTCTTTGAACCATGTGAATCAATCAACAGCAGTTTTATATAATTGCTTTTCCATTGGAAATTTAGGGATCAACCGAAATAGTTTGATAGCACCATTGCACCGCCGGAACTCAAGATCTTATGAATTAGCCAAAAACAGCGTGATGGCACTGGTGTTTCTGTATGAGTTTGTGAACCAGAAAAAGTAATATGGTAGTACTACTATTTTTTAAAACTTTCTGAACCAATCAAAATAACTTGGTAACATCACTGATTTGTAAAGAGTCTACAAACAGTCAGAATAACATGATAACACTCCTGTTTCTTAAGGGGGGGTTTGAACCCACCAAATCAACATGGTAACTATCAGACAAAGTAACATGGTAACACCAACCTTCGCTTAGGAGAACGTACATCAACCAGAGCCATATAGGTGGCATTACTGTTTCATTAAGAGTATATTAAACAAAGTAGCATGTTGACTATGCCGTTGCTTCTCATACGTGGTTATCATCAAGTTTTAGTCACAATTTTAACATTAGAAGCACTGCAATTAAACGGTGGATTAGGATTGGTGTATTTAAACATGCTCAACGTTTTCACTGTCCAATCACATGCTTTCTGGAGACGAAGATTTTTTTTCAATTCATTCAGACTGAGCATTATTATATTACAGCATCCTCAGAAGATATATTAACATTAAATAAATTCACTGTTTAAAACACATTTTAACTAACCAGACTAAATGAAACTTCCACATAAGCGTATAGTACTAAACACTAGTTTCTTTTTTTTATTACCCTCTCTCAGTGATAATGATAATTTTGTAACTATGTTTAACAACTAAAATTGGTCACTAAAATGAGGTCATATTCTTACGAGCTTTATAAAACGTAAGAGAAACCCCGTATGCTTGAAAAGGCTTCACACACATTACCAAACTGTCTATCATATCTCAACGTAGATCATTAATAACACGGTGCAGGTTTTTCCTTGTTTTTTTTTCTTTTAATAGACACAGATACTTTGTCTATTTTGGAGACACGTTAAGCCTGTGATACGCTGGTGCTTTAACCTCTATTATTTTAAACGTCACAGAGATATTTATCTAAACGAAAGAATATCTAATATTTAATACATCACTGATGACATTTCATTTCATAATATTGTTGGTTATAAGGTTTAAAATACTTTTGAATATTGTTGGCTATAATGTTTAAATACTTTTGGATATTGTTGGTTATAATGTTTAAAAACAAACTTTTGGGTATTGTTTATTAGGATGTTTATAAACAAGTTTTAGATATTGTTGGTTATAATATTTAAAATACTTTTGGATATTGTTGGTTATAATGTTTAAAAACAAACTTTTGAGTATTGTTGATTAGGATGTTTATGAACAAGTTTTAGATATTGCTGGTTATAATGTTTAAAATACTTTTGGATATTTTTGGCTATAATGTTTAAAAACCAACTTTTGGATATTGTTGGTTAGGATGTTTATAAACAACTTTTGGATATTGTTGGTTGTAATGTGTAAAATAGTTTTGGATATTTTTGGTTTGGATGTTTATAAACAACTTTTGGATATTGTTAGTTATAATGTTTATAACCAACTTTTGGATATTGTTAGTTATAATGTTTATAGCCAACTTTTGGATATTGTTAGTTATAATGTTTACAAACAACTTTTGAATATTGTTAGTTATAATGTTTATAAACAACTTTTGAATATTGTTAGTTATAATGTTTATAAACAACTTTTGGATATTGTTAGTTATAATGTTTATAAACAACTTTTGGATATTGTTAGTTATAATGTCTAAAATAATCCCTGATGTTATTATTATCACTTTCCATATTATTTATAGGAAGATTATTTTGTGTTGTTTATTGAGCATTTCAAATTAGGATTGGTTTAACTTTCCCAAGATGGCCGACCTCTGTGAGATGTTAGTCCGAAAACATCAAGAACACTGATCGTACCCAGTAACGAGACTCAAATAACTATATAGTAATAACTGATGACGTACTGCACTTCCTTTCAGTAATATTCATCAGTTTTTGTAAATTCGTTAAGACTATAAGGTGAAGCTATCTGCTGAGCCCACAGAGGGGAATCGAACCCCTTATTTTAGGGTTGTAAATCCGTAGACTTACCGCTGTACTAGCGGGGTGGGGTGGGGGATTAATAAACAGAAACTTGAAAATTTTTACATTAGAATCAGTATCTGGCCCAACACTAGTGGGGAGCAGGCAGGTCCTCTGAAATTTCGTTTCTCTCAAGCTAATGTCATTTTTAATCTAATTTTAGATTTATTTTAGATCTAGCTCCATCTTATGGGTGTAAAGTAGAACTTAGAAGAAGAGAACTCGAACAATAAAATTATGTTTCTTTTAATACTGCTAAAAAAAACTATGAAATCAAGTGGGTGGAGTTCAACTTCGTTAAATCATTTCTGTGTTATCTTAACTTGATCTCATTTCAGTTGCATTGTTTACCTCAGAGGTCGTGCTAAACGTCCCAGATCACGTGTCAAGAATTCTTGTAATAAGGTATATATAATACACGCCCTCTACATCGCAAGAGAAACACACTTAAACAATAAAATCACATAATCACGACGGGCGTTTTATCGAAAATCTAAATGTCAAGGGAAAGTTTAATTTCTCCTCAGTTTACGCGATCGCACGTTCTTTAACGTTCTGTTCTTGACCGTTGTAAAGAAAGATAATTGGTTGTAATTTACATAAAATAACGCATTCCATTCCTGGAATGATATTATAGTTTGTTTAAGTACCCGTCAGAGACTTTCTCGAAAACTCATTAGACAATATTATTTCTAATAACACTTTCTATTTGTATTTGTAGCACAGTGTTTCACCGTAGGTGTTAGCGTCTATAGAAACACCGTTAACAGTTGTACCAGAGTGAGCCTAGCATGAACAGGGCGGTTCAGGGACGTGTTGTCATAACTATAGGTTCACCGTGACACATTGTAACATATAACACTCACAAATACCTGTGATAACTAAGGGCAGGAACGTAACACTGTAGAGAAGGCGCAAATGAATTAATAATATAAAGTTCAGAATACACAGAAATATACACAACATTCGGTGGAACAGTGTTTGAATTTCGCGCAAAGCTACCAGAGGGTTATCTGTACTAGTCGTCCCTAACTTAACATTAGAAGACTAGAGAGAAAGCAGCTAGTCATCACCACCCACCACCAACTCGTGCGCTACTCTTTTACCAACGAATAATGAGATTGACAATTACATTATAACGCCCCCACGGTTGAAAGAGCAAGCATGTTTGGCGTGAAGAGGATTCGCGCGACCCCCTCAGATTACTATTCGATTTCCTTACCCACCTGGCCATGTCGGATCTGGTAGAATAGTGTATTCAGAATACAGAAGTATAGATAAGTTTGGGTAAAATACTATATTAATAAATTCAGTGTCAACTGAAGTTAGTGTGTATGTTTTTTATAGCAAAGCCACATCAGGCTATCTGCTGAGTCCACCGAGGGTTTAGGTAGTGTTTAACGTGAAATATATACTAGAACACTTAGCAGTGCTATGCATTCACAGTTTTTGTTATTTATTATTATACTAATTTACAAGAAGCACTTATTGAATTACGTTGCTGTCCCGCGGTAGGAACGAGGAATTCTGACGTTAAAAATCGAATTTCGATACCCGTAGTGGGCACAGCACAAACATTTTATTGTGCTTTAAAAAACAAATAAATGAAGCATATTTTTAGTTACAAAATTTAGTTGGTGAAGTTAAGAGATGACATTAAATAGCTATTATCAACAGTAATATCAGTATTCAAAAAGGTATAAAAATACACTTACAACCATAGAGTTTAGTCTTTTCCATTCTAAACGTTTGGTATTTTGCACTAAGACAACTAGATCTGGATATTCTCAATCATTACTTCCTGTTTTTTTCCAGATCTCGAATATCAAGGACAGTTGATAATTGTTTGTTCCACAAAATCACATTTTTTGTGAGGTGAGCAACACAAATAAAGCTACTTCTAAATCAAAATTTGGAACTCTGCTGAATGAGTACCCTCAGATTTGATTTGGTGTGTTTCATTCATTTGGCTCTAATTTCATTGATCTGCTCCTATTTATTGCTAATTTATGCAGTCAGTGTCTTCAGTCTTGCAGCTTCGTTTATTTGTTTGGCCTTAAGGACAAAGCTACACTATTTGTGCTGTTCCCACTGCGGTATCGAAACCCGATTTTTAGCGACAGAATTTCAGAGACTTAAAATTGAATCACTGGTGAGAAGTTTTTCTAATGTGTTTGTACATAATATTGCTTTATGCAATCTGTTCGTTTCATAGTTTTGTATATTAGCCTTCCCTGTCATCAGGGTCCAGTCTTCCTTATCATTTGGATCTAGTCTTCTGGATTACAATTTTCTCGCCATCAAAATCAAAACTGCATTCTGTGCTTTGTGACTTTAAGTATAAATGACAGTCTAATCTCACTATTCGAATAAAGTAGTCCATGAATTGGTAATTGTTAGTGTTTTGAATTATTTATTTTAATGACTTACCCATGTTTTAAAGTGTGGACTTATCTCTGTAAAATAATGTAGAAATATCAGTGACATAAATAATGCAAGCAAGATTACACAGATGATAGTTATACATAGTACATCCTCACATAACTTTCAATATTTAAATTTACTGTTATACTATATAATGTAAGAAAACAAAATGGTTACAAGGTCGGTCAATTCGACCGACTTCAAAGCGAGATTCTGTAATAATGTAGTTTCTGTTGCTGTTTGTTGATTAAGCAGAAAGCTACGCAAAAGGCTATTTGTGCTCTGCCCAACACGGGTATCGAAACTCGATTTCTAACAGAATAAGTCCACATAAGTCCTAGGCTCTGCACTGATGTCTATGCTAACATGAAAACACTATTATGAAAAACAAACTGCATATTGACAGTCAAGAATATATAACTTCCAACAACGGTAATATTAAAAAAAACGATTATGTAACATTAGTGTAACATTGAATTTTAATATTAAAAGTCATGAAAAGATGATATTTGTAGAGCTGTCTTACCCTCTATTCTTGTTTGCATTCTTTTTGTCACTGTCGTCCCTACATCATTTTACATTTATATGTTGATCCGGTATGGCCAGATGGTTAAGGAGCTCGACTCGTAATCTGAGGGTCGCGGGTTCGAATCCCTGTCGTACCAAACATGCTCGCCCTTTCAGCCATGGAGGCGTTATAATGTGTTATTGGTAAAAGAGTAGCCCAAGAGTTGACAGTTGGTGGTGATGACTAGCTGCCTTCCCTCTAGACTGGTAAATTAGGGATGGCTAGTGCAGATAGCCTTTGTATACCTTTGCGCGAAATTCTAAAACAAACAAACAAAACAATCTTACATGTTTTTTTCTTATTAAGAGTTATTGTATTCTATATGTGTAATAAAAGTTAATATCATGTACATTGATTTTTTTTTACCTCCGTCACTTCCTATATAATATAGGGCTGGCTCCATAAAGAAACTAGCTGTACAGTGTACAAAGCACAGAGTAATTTATAAGTTACATTTATCTAATGTTTATCTATTATTGGTTAATTTCTGTTTCACCCTGTACTTAAACTTCTTAAAGGAACAACATATTCTGTAATAATGCTAACTTCAAGGGTTAATAATAACGTCATTTACACTAGAATTATGATTTGTTTTTATAATTAGTTATTACAACTAAACGATTACATAGAGTAGATTTACATTCAAACTGATTTTAGTGATAAAGTAGTTGTAGACATATCAACTGAAACAAGAAGAAAGATGAACAGTTTGGTTGGTTGATCTCGTCCTGGTTTGGTATGTTAGTGATGGCTTCTTGTTTTGTTTTGAGGCTTGTTGGATAAAGAAGCAAATGAAAATGAGTAGCAATAATGTTATAAAGTAAAACTACCTGTCTTTTGTTTTCATTTTTAGCATGAATATTGATATTATGGTTATTGAGTACCTTGGCCATCCCTAATATTAGTCTACTGACTCTATGCTATCGATTAATAAGGAGCAGATTTTTTTAAAAGTAAATACCAGAAAATATAAAATTACTGTCAACACCGCAGTTTTGTTTTGTTTAAAAGTTTTATCAATAGGATTGAGTATGTTATATAAGATAGAGTTTTATATTTGTAAATCGGTCAGATGCCTCAGCCGATATAATGTGATGGTGGAAAAAATTATATCAAATGCAAAATATTTGTACAATCAGGCCATCAAGATATGTTCAGATAGGTTTTTTTTTTATTTTCCAAAACGTAGATATCTCTTGTACTTAGTGACTCTGGGAAACAAAGAAGCATATATCAACTTGGGATATTAATACCATCCTAAATGAGACTCACAGTAAATCGGACCCTAGCTGGTGTACGCCAAATGTTGCATTTTATAACAGATAAGTTTACACGATCATAAAGGTTAGTGACAAAAGTTGTCCACGTGTTTTAGGCAACATAACCACGACGGATCTTTGTCTAGAAAGTGATATATGTCACGCAAACAGAAGCTGCTTCCATCACTTATTTGTTCAACAGTCGCGCGCCCGAAGTAACTGGAGAATAAAATGAGTGTTCATTCTGTTCCATACGAAGACATCCGGTGAAGTCGCTAGAGGCAGTGCTCATGAATTTCTGTGTAAACTGAACTGTTCAAATGCGTGTTGGAAAACCGTCATCTTAGTACACTAGATGACTTATGAAAATCATGCAGGGAGAAGTGTGTCTGTGCTTAAGACGTAAAACATTACAACCTTACGACGGAGCGGTTCCACAGATAGACAATGACCAGGCGTGGCGACATGTAATATAACGACATAGAGAAGCTCTAATATCGTTTTAATATAACATGCTCAACCTTTGTAGAGACCCAGCCTGGAAGAATGGGAAAAGAACACCCTGTGTGTGCTTGTGAGAAAACCCCTGGTACCCAAAGCTACTCTTTCATTAGATCATACGGTTGGCTCAGAATTAAAAACACTGGTTTTCTCCACAGTTAACATTTACAAAGACATTGACAAAATGAAAACCACAGATGTTTATCATAAACTGTTTTTAGCAACAAAGTAAGAATAATTATAGTATTATTGTCACTATTATTATTGAAAGTGTTTTGAAGTTCTCGTCAGTACTTTTGTTGTTTAAACACAAAGCTAAACAATACGCAATGCATGTGCTCTGTTCACCAGGGGTAGGTATCGAACCCGGATATTTTAGAGTTATAAGCTCTAAAGCTGATCATTTTGTTTCTAGTCACAAAGTGTTAATATAAAATATTTTGAGAACAATCGTTTCAGGTTTATATATATATATATATATAATAACTTTAAAATTATAGTACCTGTTTCACTCACCAGGATAAAAACCACAATAAAATAAGATATAAAAAGTCTATAAAACCGTGTTGAACAGTTACATCCATAGCTCACTTCCATATTTACTGTATTTAGTTCTTCCACAAAAACCAGAAATATTGATAGCAATATATGTTTACTGGATAACATTGATTTACCTTTAATTAAAAATGGCAAGTTTTTGAAATTTGAAAATATTTTATTGTCGTATGCAAAGTCAACTTCCTTCACATGTTCTTGCTGATGTATCAGGTCATCCCTTAAATCATGTCCGATTTTCAGTTCAGAAAAAGAGAAAGGATTTCAAACGCTTTTAATGTTATTTAATTAACAATGTATGTTCTATTATTATTAATTACTTTCTGTCAACGATTCACAAGCTTCTGAATGTCACTTCCATAAAATTCTTGGGGATTGGAGAAAAAGAATGTAGAGATGGTAGTTTTGATGTCTTCATGTGTTCCAATCTATTTTCCATCAAGATAGTTCTGCAAACTTCGGAATAGATGATAATCAGATGGGACAAGGTCTGTAGAATAAGAAGGATGTGGAAGTTTTTCCCAGTCTATCTCTTCAATCTTCACAGATGTGATCCTTGCTGTATGCATTATCCTGGTGTAACACAACACCTTTATGGTTGATTAAAGCAGGCCTCTTTTCTTTCAATACAACATTCAAACGCTCTAACTGTTGACAGTAGAAGTCTGATGTAATCTTTACATTGAGTGGCAGCAACTCAAAGTGGATCACACCAACAATATCTCACAAACGCTTAACGAGACTTTCCTAGAGTTGCGGTCCATTTTACACTAAGCCATTGTCTGCGGCTCTTAACACTTTCATAAAATATCCATTTTTTCATCTCTAGTCACTAACCTGTCCAAAAAAGGTGAGTTACATTCACTAAGGTCTAAGGTTGGCTTCTGTACAATCATGAGGGACCCAATTTCTAAGTTTTGACACCTTTTCAAGCTGTTACAGATGACGGTGAACTGTTAAATGGGTTGAATTAAGCTTCTGTGCTAGTTCTTCAACTGTTACAATACCATCTTCATCAAGTACAGCCAGCAGCAAGTCATCATTAAACTCAACAGGATGACCTGAATGTGGCGCATCACTTAAACTGTAGTCACCTGATCTGAACTTCTGAAACCACCTCGATGTTTTCTTTTACTGAGAGACTCCGCACCATAAACATCTTGAACGTTTCTATAGTTTCTGCCGCACTATTGTCTTTTTTAAATTCATAGAGCATTATATGCCTAATGTTCTCCTCAGATACATCCATCTTTATAAGGGTTTATTTGATTAATGACCTGAAGAAGTGGAGCTCGGTTAGTTTACTATATTTGTCTGAACATTTTTATACACGTCCTACTACATATTTTAGTGATTAAAACATTCTACAAAGACAGAAATGATGATGTACTTTCTGTATTAAATTTTCGGACATTACTTATGGGATGATCTGATGTACAGATTCTTCCAACATACTCCAAGCCCAAAAATTCGAGTGTAGTTTTAAGCTATTGATTATTTT
This sequence comes from Tachypleus tridentatus, assembly GCF_004210375.1. NCBI lineage: Eukaryota > Metazoa > Arthropoda > Merostomata > Xiphosura > Limulidae > Tachypleus > Tachypleus tridentatus. Next base: position 93,901,618 of record NC_134831.1, read on the forward strand.
AGTGCAAATATTCAAACGTTGCTACCTGCTCTTCGTCCACCACGGAGAATCGAACACAGAATTTTCCCGTTCTAATTCCGTAAAATTGCCGTTAACCCAATGTCGGGGGAGAGGGGCGATCCAGCTTGAAAGGCGTTAATAAAAAAAGGGGAAGAGGGGCGATCCAACAGGAAAGGCGTTAATAAAAAAGGGGAGAGAGGCGATCCGACTTGAAAGGCGTTAATAAAAAAGGGGGAGAGGGGCGATCCAACAGGAAAGGCGTTAATAAAAAAGGGGGAGAGGGGCGATCCAACAAGGAAAGGCGTTAATAAAAAAAGGGGAAGAGGGGCGATCCAACAGGAAAGGCGTTAATAAAAAAAGGGGAAGAGGGGCGATCCAACTTGAAAGGCGTTAATAAAAAAGGGGGAGAGGGGCGATCTAGCTTGAAAGGCGTTAATAAAAAAGGAGAGGGCGATCCAACAGGAAAGGCGTTAATAAAAGGGGAAGAGGGCGATCCAACTTGAAAGGCGTTAATAAAAAAAGGGGAGAGGGCGATCCAGCGAAAGGCGTTAAAAAAGGGGAGAGGGGCGATCCAACAGGAAAGGCGTTAATAAAAAAGGGGGAGAGGGGCGATCCGACTTGAAAGGCGTTAATAGAAAAGGGGAGAGGGGCGATCCGACTTGAAAGGCGGTAATAAAAAAAGGGGGAGAGGGGCGATCCAACTTGAAAGGCGTTAATAAAAAAGGGGGAGAGGGGCGATCCGACTTGAAAGGCGTTAAAAAAAAGTACTGTCATTAATTTTCTTCTGACTTAATAAGAGAAACTAAAATATAAGAAATGTAGATAAAATTTCAAAATCCAGACATGTAGCCATCCAGTGGCACATCGGAACGTCTGCGGACTTACACCGCTAGAAATCGGGTTTCGATACCTGTGGTGGGCAGAGCACAGACAGCCCATTGTGTAGCTCTGTGCTTAACTTCACAAACAAAAATTCCTTCCTTCACTTTTCTGATTCGATTTTCCTTATTCAGTCCTACTTATATGACTTACACATCTAAAATATAAACATACAAAGAAATTAAGGACAGGTGAAAATTATAGTAAATGTAAAAACAACACATGGCACTTAAAAATACTAAATACACGAAATTATTTATCGTGTCTTTAATTGTTAACTAAGTTTGGATTGTTTTTGAATTTCGCGCAAAGCTACACGAGGGTTATCTGCACAACCCGTCCCTAATTTAGTAGTGTAAAAACTATAGGGAAAGCAGCTCGTCATCACCACCCACCGCTTACTCTTGGGCTACTTTTTTACCAACGAATAGTAGGATTGACCGTGACATTATAACGCCCCTACGGCTGAAAGGGCGAGCATGTTTGGTGTGACGGGAAATCGAACATGCGAATTACGAGTCGAGTGCTTTAACCACCTGGCAATGCCCGATCCCGTAAACTAGAATTTTTAATATACTTTTTTTTCATCTTGCTTTTTGTTTGATTAATACTATTTACACAAAATTACGTAAAGCACTAAAGGAGGAAGTCAGTCAATAGCACCTATCGCCAACTCTTGGGCTACTCTTTTCTGACAGAACAATACAATTTCATCGACACTTAAAGCACATAGATCGCAGTTCCTTTACGTAACAGCGGGGCGCGAGCCATGAATTCTCGAATTCTGTTTTTCTACACACATACGGAGTACAGTGAAGTAGATTGTTTTTATTTCCCTCACGAAAATTTTTAAATCGATAACTTAGAAATTATGGTTTGTAAAAGTTTTAACTTTATCTTCTGCTCTGTTGTTACGCAAATTTGACTTTTTATATTTGGCATTAAAGCTTTGTTTTCATAAATATCGCCTTTTGTACACACAGAGTTAACTCCCAACTTTCACCAGTTCTAAACATGTCTATTATGTTCACCTATTCGTTCCAGAAGTCAAACTAAATGTATCTTTTACATATTATTATAGCTTTAGATTGAAGGTTAGATGTGTGTGCACATAGATGGCGCTTCAAGATAAGTAATTTACATAGAGACACTGAAAAGAAAGTGTCGTACGGTTTATAAGAAACTGAACGTTTAGTAGTTGGAAACCCATTTAACCACTGTTTAGTCACGATGCGTCCAAGGACCAACAAATTAATTCTGGACAATAAAGTTCAGCAATAGCTGAATCAAACGTTTGAAATCCTGAACTCAGGCCTGTACTATGATCAGATATTGCAACAGCCATCAAAATTGTATCTAGGAGAAATTATTGTAAAACAGATGAATTAAAATGTTTTCATGTTAATTATTTTCTTATCTATAAGCAACTCTTGCTAACCATACCCAACTGCAATTCCAGTAACGTAAAGTGTGTATTTTGTATTTGTGGAATAGATATGTCATGCGTATTTTTGTCTATTTAAAATTTATTCACTTAAAAAATCAAACAATTAAAATATTTTCATGAAATTCTTTCTCTCTTTCTTACATCATATTTTCAACTTCAAACATCATAGTGACCTCAAACTACGGACCCCAAATAACCACAAACAACCAACGACTTCCAATGATTCAGCGATAACGTTAAAAACTGGTTTTCTATAGTTATGGTGGGAACATCACACATAACCCATTTTGTGGCATCGCACATGACAACAAATAATATAATCGGCCAGTTATGCCTCACGTGGACTAATTCTATGGCCAGGCATGGCCAGATGGTTAAGGCATTCGACTCGTAATCCGAGGGTTGCGGGTTCCAATCCCCATCACACCAAACATGCTCGCCCTTTCATCCGTGGGGGAGTTATAATGTATTGGTCAATCCCACTATTCATTGGTAAAGATTAGCCCAAGAGTTGGCGGTGGGTGGTGATGATTAACTGCCTTCCCTCTAGTCTTACACTGCTAAATTAGGGACAGCTAGCGCAGATAGCCCTCGTGTAGCTTTGCGCGAAATTTCAAAAACAAACACTTATTTCACATATAACTTCCTAACTCATTTCTTTCATTATATTTCTTATTTGATTGTTATTAAGCACAATGGCACATGATGGGCTATTTTTGCTCTGCACACCACTTTTATGGAAACACGGTTTTTAGCAGTGGGAACCCTCAGACTGACCAACTGGAGGGAGCTATACCTTCTGTATTTTACGTATTTTTCTGGTTTTACGTATCAATAGTCACGTGTTACAAATTTCTTTTATCCAACAATATAAATCATCTTTACTAAAAATATAATTAAAAGTAATATAAATAAACTTAGTAAAATTAATACAGTTAATGAAACTGACATTAAATATATATATATATGTAGATAATATGCTTATGAAAATCTACAAAACACCCATTTTTGGTGATGTGCTAATTCTTACCTGTCTGTTTTAAACTCGCGTCCTTCCAGTTCAACTATACATCTACAAGTTGTAAGACTATTGACATGTTTTTCTCTCTAATGCTACTACTACTTAAACAGGTTAGGGCACTTGATTGGCAACCTGCGCATCGGAGGTTCGAATCCCTATCACCGAGCACGATAACCCTTTATAAAGTGACGGGCAATCCAAATATTCATTGGTTAAAAAGAAGTTTAAGAGTTGGCGGTGGGTGCTGTTGACTTTCTGCTTTTTCTCTAGCCTATCTCTGCTAAATTAGAGATAGTCAGCACAGACAGTTAAGAGTAGCTTAACACTAAATTCAAAACAAATGAAATATAAAACGACTGTAACAAATAGAGAATAAAGATAAGTGTTCCTGAAACACAAATCATGTTAATAACAAAAATCAAACAGACCCCAAAATGATACTTTTATGGGCCTCTTCTCCAGGTGGTCACATCAGCCAAATTCCTGGATCAAACTTACAAATCTAATTTAAATTGGACTAAAGACATAGGTGATATTAAAGATAAAATCTGGAAAAACAACGAATTACATACGAGGTATAGCAAGAACAGAAAACATACTCAATATCTATATAAACCTACAAACACCTAGTGGCAGAGCACGCCAGCTCATTATTGTTAAATGTAGCCAAATCATACGTAAACATTCTATAAACAATACAACATACATGGTTCCTAGAAACATAAACATAACATTCTTACGTAATGGCAGAAACGTTCCTGTGTTGTCAGAGACTTCAAAATAGACAAATAGATTAATTTGGCAGCATTCTTACAAAAAAACAGTCAGTACGAATATCAAAACACTTTATTATATAATAGGCCTAAGTATCTCTCAATAGTAAATCTATTAAACTCCTTATATCGAAACACTTTATTATATAATAGTCCTAAGTATCTCTCACCAGTAAACCTATGAAACTCCTTATATTGAAACACTTTATTATATAATAGGCCTAAGTATCTCTGAATAGTAAATCTATTAAACTCCTTATGTAATATACACCACCTGCAACCGACAGCTAGATATAAGTGTTAATTTTATTTTAAAATGGTTTATTTATGTGAAAATAGGATAAGGGCTTTATGTTTTTGACTGATATATATGGAACTGTTTATGTGAACAAAACGTTATGTTGACAATGAACAAAGAAAACAGAAGTTTATATCAGAAAACTCGAAATATCGATGTTATACATTCATGGACTTGTCCTGAAAGGGATCACTCACGTGTTCGAATGAACTATTGCAACACGCGCGCAGTGAGTGCATGATGTAAAAACAGGTTTTTCCTAGTTACCAGACCGTATTCAATTGAAGAATTAATGTGAGCTTCATTCGACACTCGAAAAACAAACAGTCCAGCTCTACCTGATCCTGTCAGGTCACATGTCAAACAACAGCCAAATGAACAATCAATTCTGAGACAACAACCCCACCTAGTGATCGGCTCGTCTCCACTGGATTTGTTTAGTGTTCTCATAGTACACTGTTTATAATGCTGTTGAAGGTCATCAACTGACATAACCATCATGTCGGAACTAAGGTTACCGAGAATACAAAATCACTGACCTTCAAAGTGGAAATGCTATTGAACACTATGTTCGCTGTAACGATTGCTCGTAACGTTTCACTGCCCACTCATCTGAAGCTGAAAAAGACAGAGGTTCAGTCTGGGTTTGAGAATATTAAGGTCTCAGTGGTGAATGATGGTTAACGTTCGTTTTTGTTTGTTTTTTACTTGAAGGCCTCTGTAGTGAAGGGTCTACCGCTAGTACAGCGGTAAGTCTACGGATTTACAACGGTAAAATCAGGGTTTCGATGTGACTTTGTTATAAAAAAACACACAAACACACGGTAGTGAAGGTTAGTTAACGTTCGTTGTTTTTTTTTACCTAAAGGCTTCAGTAATGAAGGATAGTTAACGTTCCTTTCTTAACTTAAAGGGTTTAGTACGAAATGATGGATAATGTTTCTTTAATTTAGAGGCCTCAGAAAGTTCCACTGGATAAGTTAGGCTTGAACCTTATATTAAACTCAATAGATAACTCCTATAACACCGTCTAGAAAGTTTTATCAAGGTGGATTAGTAACTTAAATCTGAGTCTCATTAAAGAACAAATCTTTTTAGATTGTAAACAACAGGCTTTGCATATTTACTTGTTTAATTTTTTTTCAGATTTTTTACTGTTAAATAATCAGTTAACGCCACTATAATACTGTAAAAAAAACAATTGAAATAATTGTAAAAATGTTTTTTAAAACCTTTTCCTAATTATAATAAGTATAGAAAGTGTTACTGAATAAACATTTTATTCTACTGATTTTATTATTTGATGTCAATTAGGTTATTCATTGCAGATGTCGCTACATGTATTATTTGAACACAAACGGATTTTACTGAAAATCGTTGGTATACGCCAATGAACCTGTTTACTACTCTAGTGAAGTAGACATGAAACAAATAAAATAAATAATTGCTAAACAGAGTATAAATGACATACTATTTCTTTCCTTTCTCATTCCATAAACAAACGAAATTTTTAGTTTGTTCTAAATGCGTCGTAATGTTCTAATTATTGTTTTTTGCGAAAAAGTATTCAACCCCGTTAACCGCCTCACGTTTCCTTGATCGCGAGTTACAATACAGTTATAACTTAAAGAAAGAAAGAATCTTTATTTTGACACTAAATCCAGTTTCAATGACCTGTCTTTCTTCTCTCTCTCTTTGGGTTTTAACCTGAAATTTTCATACACCCTGATCAATGTTGTTACTGTTTATAGAACTTATTAACATTTCCCGGTACAAAATAACGAAATATAAATAGAAATATACTTAAATTTACAGTCGACGTATATAGGTCAAATTATTTCAAATGTTGTCATAAATCATAAAATAGATCAAACGATTGGCTAATTAATATATTTTATGTTTCTACTGTGCTCGGTTTGAATACTGTAACAACTAAATGCCATATTTCTGATGGTTTTGATAAACGGGTAAAAATATACCGTAATGCTTTTATTTCCTGTTACCAGATGCATTGTGTTAAGATTTCTTGTTACCAGGTTTTCTTTTACCATATTCACTATGCTAGGATTGGCTCTTACCAGACACATAAAGCTACTATTTTCTGTTACCAGACACATAAAGCTACTATTTTCTGTTACCAGATACATAAATCTACTGTTTTCTGTTAGCAGATACATAAAGCTACTATTTTCTGTTACCAGATACATAAAGCTACTATTTTCTGTTAGCAGATACTTAAAACTACTATTTTCTGTTAGCAGATACTTAAAACTACTATTTTCTGTTAGCAGATACATAAAGCTACAAGGTTCTGTTAGCAGATACATAAAGCTACAAGTTTCTGTTGGCAGATACATAAAGCTAATACTTTCTGTTAGCAGATACGTTTTTTTTTGTGACCATAATTTGTGGATTGTCATATGTATAAATAGTATAAAGTCTATACATTTAAAACTACGTAGAGTGCCTGAGTCGAAACATTAAATGGCTGAAAATGTTTGGAGGAAACTCCGCAACACCAGTGAGTTCACGTAGGACTGGTCACTTTCGGTGTTGTCAGATTTCACTGCATGAGCGCTGAAAGACAATCTACTAACCAATGTGTAATCAGCATAGTTTCAAGTGAAGTTTTTTTTTTTTAGGGTTATCGACATAAAATTACAAAGCGACCATTATTATATAGTTACCCCGTTCACAGCTTTCACTGATGACCAAGTAACAGTAATTTCTCTTTTCCCCTTGTTCAAGAATACCCTAAATGATCACCAAAAATGTCTTTCCACACGTTCTAAGATTATTCCACGCTCTATATATCACTGATATCTTTACTCTTGTTATTATTCTGTAAAATATAAAAGATTTTTTTTTATTCAACATACTGCTGATACTTTAGCTAATTACGGGCTGCTTTTCATAAGAAGTGGCACCAAACATTAACGCATGATTTCATTTTCGAAGAATAAATAATTTACATAACCATTACTGACATTCAGTTTGTTGTTTATATTTCTTTTAAAATAATTTTAACTTGTTAAAAAGATGTTTTCAACTAACAATACTTTAACCAAATATTTCTATTTTCTTTATTATTTAATGTGTTTGTGTTATTCTTATAGCAAAGCCACATCGGGCTATCTGCTCAGCCCACCGAGGGGATCGAACCTCTGATTTTAGCGTTGTAATCCGGAGACATACCGCTGTACTAGCGGGGTGCTTTTAGTTAATATTACCACGCGTAGCAGTTCCTAATTTTGAATTTCTAGGCTAAAGGGAAGATATGCCGTCCATAAGAGTCAGCTCCAACACTTGGGCTACGTTTTTTTTTATTTTATCTACTTTTCCAATAAAACTAAAATGTTCACATTTTTCGAATTCTTTCTTTTATTGTGAAGTAAACAAAGCATTAGTTCAATAGTTAAACGTAATGTAAGCTTAGCGGTTTATTAACTGTGTAGGGAAGATAATATCGCATAGACACGAAAGATTACATAAACACATCGATACAAGTTTTCCGCTATCAGGGATGGCAGGTACTAATAAACTGTTATAATCTTTTCTGTTCGCTTTTTCAGCTCATACTGAAACATTCGGCTTTTAATACACGTTAAAACTGTTTCATTTGAGTGAGACACTTGATACACAGACAAAATATGTCTTCCTGCGTCTAAGTTTAGGCCAGTAAATAAAATACTATAATGAAATAATCCTTAAGTGTCGCTACTGCCAATATCAGTTCGGCTATCAAACCAACTTCACGTGCACGTGATGACGTAGATTATAAAACAATTCATTATCAGTTCGACTATTAAACCAACCTTACGTGTACGTGATTAGGTGGTTTATAAAACAATTCGTTAGCAGCTTAGCTATCAAACAAACCTGGAAAATAACCTGAACGTTCACCCAAAACTATAAATAACCTAACAGTTGTATGATGGTCAGCCAATACTGAAATAACCTGACAGTTGTATAATGGTCAGCCAATACTGAAATAACCTGACAGTTGTATAATGGTCAGCCAATACTGAAATAACCTGACAGTTGTATAATGGTTAGCGAATACTGAAATAACCTGACAGTTAGTGTATTTCATTAAAAATAAAAGAAATCAATAAAGTTTTGTTTCATTCACTTAGTCCTACGATTAAACATAGTAATGTAATATCCAGTACTTCCACTGCAATACTGAGATAAAAAAGATATATCCGCTGTCTGAAGAGGATTCACCCTACTACATTACAAAGACCAGGAAATGACTAAACTAGTGTGATATTCACATAAGAACAAGTCTGTCATGAGCAGAAATGACACCACTCTGTTTTCGTTATTTTAAAACCATTGGAAACCACTTCCCGAACAACTATTTTGAGTCAACCAACAATTGACGCGAATAACCCACCATAATGTATAACCAGTTGAAAGATGAAAACACTAAAAGAACAAATATATTTATACAGTTCAGTAATTACCGTTTCATAATGAATATATGAAATGAATAACGTTTATGGAATAAAAACCACGTTCAATAGAGATAACGAGTAGACATTTTGTGAGGACCTCATTTTACGTGTTTGATTTTCTTTGTTCAATTAATTTTTCTGATACGAGACTCATAATTTTGTTTTCTACTCGAAAAGGAAAGGCTGAATTTAAAATGAAATTTCTTACTCTCTTCGTGGAAAGTTATCAATTTGAGAAAAGTTATATTTATAAGAAATCGGTTAATTACAATATGTCCTATACCCGCCATGGCCAGGTGGTTAAGGTACTCGAGTCGTCATCCCTGCCACACCAATCATGCTCCCACTTTCAGCCTTCGAAGCGTTGTAATGTAACGCTCAATCTCCTTATTTGTTGGTAAAAGAGCAGCCCAAGAGTTAGCGGTGGGTGGTGATGAGTATCTGCTTTCCTTCTAAATTCTCGCGAAATTTAAAAACAAACATATCCTAAAGTGTCCATTGTTTTACGTAAGTAGAATCACCTTTTAAAAAACAGGTGGGTTAAGGCGTTCGACTCGTAATCTGAGGGTATTGAGTTCGAATCCCGGTCACACCAAACATGCTCACCCTATCAGCCGTGCGGGCGTTATAATGTTACGGTCAATCCTACTATTCGTTGGTAAAAGAGTAGCCCAAAAGTTAGCAATGGGTGGTGATGACTAGTTGTCTTCCCTCTAGTGTTACACTGCTAAATTAGAGAAGGCTAGCGCAGATAGCCCTTGAGTATCTTTGCGCGAAATTCTAAAACAGGCCCTAAGGTTAGACAGGTACGCCATTTTTGAAATGAAGAAAACGGGTGTAAAGTAACATAATATTACTAAATGAAAATTGAATATTCCACCGAATATTGAAAAGCTCTTTTTTTATAAACAGGATTATCATTCTATTCTTCCATGAAAGAAATAATGGATAAAATTCACGTATGTCAGCGAGAGAGAAAGAAAATTGTATGCATTGTAAACGTTTTCATTTTACAAAAACATTATTTTCTCACAAGTTAACAGAGTTAAAACAAAAGTCGCGTGTTTCTATATATCCTGAGAGAAGCCAGGATCTTTCTCTAGTTATCAATGAAATACAATATTTAACAGAACTGGAAGTTAGATTACGTCATAAGGTCAATGGTCTGTCATATGATTTGAAATGCAAATGATTAATCAGCCTGTGTATAATTTATATAGTCACCATGAACAAAACAGTTTAGCATTATTACCAATGCTTGACAACTCCTTTGAAAGGGATTTTTAGGGCATCTTTATTATCTGGATTCATTTAACAACGAGGTGCATGGTGCCATCCAAGAGAATCTGGTGAGCATGTAGGAAATCGGTCACTTCCTTGCACCATTCTAAAATAAATAATAAAAAAATGATAACTTGTTTTGAGCATATTGCACCTCACTCGACATAAGACATAAAAATTGACTTTGGGAAACATGTTCCAAACTGTCTGTACACTATTACGATATTTCAGTTGCGGCTGCGAACGTTTGACTCAGTGTCGGAGGAGATACTTTACTGTTGCGGCTTATCAGAATCGAGAGATAGCGATAGTTCACTTGCTTAATGAAACAGACTTCCATGTCTAGTGGTGATACAAAACCAACAAACCGTGCCAATAGTTTGGAAGTATTTTCACATTAGTTATTTTGATCACTCAACATCTAAATGTCTTTCCTGTAAAAGGTATATTTACTCACTTTCAAAGTAAAACAAGTCGGTAGAATACCACTATACAGAACTCAGTAACGAATAACGTTCATTGCATACCACATGACTGGTAATTGGAAACCTCATTTGTAAAACAATAAACTGAGAAATGTGTATGGCATTGTTTTATTACAATGACTTTATTTCTCATAACGTTATAAATTTCGACCAATAATTTTTTATTATGTACAGTCTAATTGTTTTAACATAGCATATTAACAGCATTTTTACTATTTCAAACTGAAATGACAGCTATAAGAAAAAGTAAATACTAGCCAAGTGCACGCGAATGATGTACATATGATGTGCCTCATAACTAACACGAGATAGCCAATACAAAACCGAATAGTGTATGTCCAAATATTCCCTTAAACATAACGAATAAATAATTCAGATTTTTAAATGCTAAGGCTCAGACTTCATCATCATCGGTATGTCTTACCTGTTCAAGGAATCACTATCAGTATGCCTTACCTGTTGTATGTCTTACCTGTTCAAGGAATCACTATCAGTATGCCTTACCTGTTCTGGGAATCACTATCAGTATGTCTTACCTGTTTTGGGAATCACTATCAGTATGTCTTACCTGTTCTAGGAATCACTATCAGTATGTCTTACCTGTTCTAGGAATCACTATCAGTATGTCTTACCTGTTCTAGAAATCACTATCAGTATGTCTTACCTGTTCTAGGAATCACATCAGTATGTCTTACCTGTTCTAGGAATCACTATCAGTATGTCTTACCTGTTCTAGGAATCACTATCAGTATGTCTTACCTGTTCTAGGAATCACTATAAGTATGTCTTACCTGTTCTAGGAATCACTATCAGTATGTCTTACCTGTTCTAGGAATCACTATAAGTATGTCTTACCTGTTCTAGGAATCACTATCAGTATTTCTTACCTGTTCTAGGAATCACTATAAGTATGTCTTACCTGTTCTGGGAATCACTATCAGTATGTCTTACCTCTTCTAGGAATCACTATCAGTATGTCTTACCTCTTCTAGGAATCACTATCAGTATGTCTTACCTGTTTTAGGAATCACTATCAGTATGTCTTACCTGTTCTAGGAATCACTATCAGTATGCCTTACCTGTTCTGGGAATCACTATCAGTATGTCTTACCTGTTTTAGGAATCACTATCAGTATGTCTTACCTGTTCTAGGAATCACTATCAGTATGCCTTACCTGTTCTGGGAATCACTATCAGTATGTCTTACCTGTTCTGGGAATCACTATCAGTATGTCTTACCTGTTCTAGGAATCACTATCAGTATGTCTTACCTGTTCTAGGAATCACTATCAGTATTTCTTACCTGTTCTAGGAATCACTATGAGTATGTCTTACCTGTTCTGGGAATCACTATCAGTATGTCTTACCTGTTCTGGGAATCACTATCAGTATGTCTTACCTCTTCTAGGAATCACTATCAGTATGTCTTACCTGTTCTAGGAATCACTATCAGTATTTCTTACCTGTTCTAGGAATCACTATGAGTATGTCTTACCTGTTCTGGGAATCACTATCAGTATGTCTTACCTGTTCTGGGAATCACTATCAGTATGTCTTACCTCTTCTAGGAATCACTATCAGTATGTCTTACCTGTTCCCGGAATCACTATCATACTTGTTCCATAAATCTCTATAATTAAACCCTAGATAAAGTTTGGCCAGCCCGCAGAAGTCTAAGCAAACATGAAATCAAATTATTATGATACAGTTCTGGGTTATCTGTGTTCTGTTGTCATAACATGTTCTTTAAAGCATCATTGTAGATAAGTGTGGCGCTGCTATGTTTTACCATTAGAACATGTACCTTATATTTCCGTTAAAAGCAAGTTTCCTTTCTGTAGATAAGTGTGGCGCTCCTATGTTTTACCATATGAACATGTTTCTTAAATTTCCTTTTGAAGGAAGTTTTAGTGTTCTATCATAAGCATCGTTATGTACGAATTAGACTTGTTAGAAATGTATTTCTTATGTAAAAAAGTACAGTTTGTTGTTAAACAGAACGCTATATAAAAGCCTAAGTGTGCTTTTCTCACCGTGGGGATTGAAACACGATTATTAGAATAACAGACTTATTAAGTATCCATTTGAGTAAGGGGAGAAGCAAAGTATAGATAAGATTTTTATATTCTTCTGTCATGTTTATCAGATCTACTCTGTTCTACTTCCGGAATGTTCATCAGATCCACTCTGTTCTACTTCCGGAACGTTCATCAGATCCACTCTGTTCTACTTTCGAAATGTTCATCAGATCCACTCTATTTTACTTCCGGAACGTTCATCAGATCCACTCTGTTCTACTTCCGGAATGTTCATCAGATCCACTCTATTCTACTTCCGGAACGTTCATCAGATCCACTCTGTTTTACTTCCGGAACGTTCATCACATCCACTCTATTCTACTTCCGGAATGTTCATCCACAAATTCTTCTTTTCTCAACCATTTTCCAAACCAGTCTATAAGGCACTTTGATCTTTATACAGTTCCATAATAGTTTTTCCTTTGTTAATATTGAAACATAAGTTTGGAAATACGTTATCCTTTATCCATAGTAGTTTCGTCCGCCTAAGATTGTCTGGACTTGAAAGAACCATAGGTGCATTTATGCAATTTTATAATTGTTCAAGAAATTTTGTTATCGTACCATCAATTAGTTTTAAAAAAAGTGAAAACAAGTTTGTTTGTTTTTTTAATTTCGCGCAAAGCTACACGAGAGCTATCTGCATAATCGTTCCTAATTTAATAGTGTAATACTAAATGGAAGGTAGCTAGTCGTCACCACCCACCGCCAACTCTTGAGTTACTCTTTTACCAACGAATAGTGGAATTGAGCGTAACATTATATCGCTCCCACGGCTGAAAGGGCAAACATGTTTGGTGCGATGAGAATTCGAACCCGCCACACTCATATTACGAATCGAGCATCCTAACCATCTGGCCATGCCGAGCAAAATTAAACCAACCTCACAATTCAAAAACAAAATATCTCTCTAATACTATGTTATATTAAACAATCGAGTTCTTTCTTACATAGCTGACAATTAAGGAAAGACATGTCAAGATTAGTCCTCGGATTAGGGGAACTGTCGCTTTTATTTTTAGTTTTAGTTGCTCGAAAACTTCGTTTAACAAAAAATTAGTTTGAAAATTCAAAAGAAAGACAAACGCCCGCCCACGCCGGACCTGTCACACGAGTGCTATTACTCAACTAGCATGACGTCATACTTATGAACTGATTTGTACACTAAGCTGTGAACGAAATGTTCAAACCTGGAAAGCTACCAAGAACAACCTTATATTAACCGGGTGATACAGCGAGTTGTGAATCTAATAACTGATAATATATTGTTGTTTATTCTAATATTCACCTGATAAAGGTTTTGTTTCTATAAAGGCGTAAACAGCTATCTGCGATAGCAATCCCTAGTTTATAACTGATGGACTGAAGGAAAGACAGCTAACGAACCATCCACTTCAATAAGGTAGTAGGACTTGACTGTCACTCTTATAACGCACCCGTGAAAGACTTGGGTTCAGTACAATTATATATTTACATAAACAGCCTGCGGTTAAAAATGTTAACACAGAGAAAACTTATACAGGAGTTAATCTGGTTTGTCTAAAACCTATTGAATATCACAAAATATTCAAAATAAATTTCCAATAAACATTACTGATGCATGTGTTCGAATTATATCATGGTGATTCAGCATGGGAAACAGTTTCGAACTGTCTGGAGACACTATGTAATTTACTGTCTTCTTAAAACTACATATAAAACGTAAACCATAAAACACGTTGAATTACAATAACACTGATAACCGGTTTACAAATAATTCACAGAAGTGGCATTATAACGTTTATGGTTGAGACTGAATAATGTTTTTTCTTTAAAGTATCATAAATATAATTAAAGAAAGTAAATTACAATGGCTGTTTTTTTATTAATTTATTATCTTTTTTATCATTTTACTAACCATCGCTAGGGGACGACACTGACGTGTACTTAAGAAATGTAAGCTGAGGTGTTTTCCTGTTGGTTGTAACAAAATCAAATTGTCCATCATATGGAAAACACATACACACACATATATATATATCAGAACTAATTTATTACAAGTGACATGGATAAGGTTAAGAAAGAACTGGTAGGCTAACGAAGTGAGAATTATTTCTTTAAATATTCAAAATGTCACGTGGTTCTTCTGCCTCTTGTATGTAAAAACATAAAAGGTAACCCAGTCTCCTTACTCAATATCAATGTCATAAAACTTAACCTATTGACGACACGTGTAGTTATAGTAAAATATAGTTTGTTTGTTACATTATCTTTAGTAAAACCTATTAACAACACATGTACTTATTCTAAATTAAATAGTTCGTTTACTGGTTGTTTGTTTTTGAATTTTGCACAAGGCTACTGGAGGGCTATCTGTGCTAGCCGTCCCTAATTTACCAGTGTAAGACTAGAGGGAAGGCAGCTAATTATCACCACCCACCGCCAAATCTTAGGCTACTCTTTTACCAACGAATAGTGGGATTGACCGTACATTATAACGCCCCCACGGCTGAGAGGGCAAGCATGTTTGGTGTGACGGGGATACGAATCAGTGACCCTCAGATTACGAGTCGAGTGCCTTAACCACAAGGCCAAGTTCGTTTATTATATCAGCTTTAGTAAAATATACTTACGACACTTGTAGTTCATAGAACAAACTCTATATCGTACAATAACTACAAGTGTCGTAAGTAGGTTTTACTAAAGTTAATATAATAAACGAACTATTTAATTTATAATAAGTACACGTGTCGTTAGTAGGTTATATGAACGTTAGTAAAACCTACTGAAAATACGTGTAGTTATTCTAAAATATACAGTTTGTTATTACATTAATTTTATTAAAACCTACTGACGACACGTGCGGTTATTGTAAAATATATAGTTTGTTTCTTATATTACTTTAGTAAAACCCACTGACGACACAAGAACTTGGTGAAAAAAGATATAGTTTGTTTGTTACATTAGCTTTAGTAAAACCTACTGACTACATATGTAGTTAGTGCAAAATATACAGTTTGTTTGTTACACTAACTTTACGAAACCTACTGACTACACGTGCAGTTATTGTGAAATGTATACTTTGTTTGTCATGTTAACTTTTGTAAAATTTACTGATGACACGTGTAGTTATTGTAAAATATATAGTTTGTTTGTTATATTAAGTTTAGTAGAAATTTCTGACGACACACGTAGTTAGTGTAAAATATCTAGTTTGTTTGTCATATTAGCTTTAGTAAAACCTACTGACGACACGTGTAGTTATTGTAATTTATATAGTTTGTTTCTCGTATTAACTTCAGTAAAACATACAAATCACGTGTAGTTATTTTAAAATATATAGTTTGTTTGTTACATTAACTCTACGAAAACGTACAAACAATATGTATAGGTATTGTAAAACATATAATTTTGTTATATTACCTTTAGTAAAACCTACTGACGATATGTGTAGTTATTTTAAAATATATAGTTTGCTTGTTACATTAACTCTACGAAAACGTACAAACAATATGTATAGGTATTGTAAAACATATAATTTTGTTATATTACCTTTAGTAAAACCTACTGACGATATGTGTAGTTATTTAAAATATACAGTCTGTTTGTTGTACTAACTTTAGTAAAACGTAGTAACAACACTTGTAGTTGCTATAAAATATACAGGTAGTTTGTAATATTAACTTTAGTAAAACCTGCTGACGATATGTGTAGTTGGTGTAAAATACACTGTTTCTTTGTTACATTAACTTTAGTAAAACTTGCTGACGATATGTGTAGTTAGTGTAAAATACACTGTTTCTTTGTTACATTAACTTTAGTAAAACTTGCTGACGATATGTCTAGTTAGTGTAAAATACACTGTTTCTTTGTTACATTATCTTTAGTAAAACCTACTGACGATATGTGTAGTTAGTGTAAAATACACTGTTTCTTTGTTACATTAACTTTAGTAAAACCTACTGACGATATGTGTAGTTAGTGGAAAATACACTGTTTCTTTGTTACATTATCTTTAGTAAAACCTACTGACGATATGTGTAGTTAGTGTAAAATACACTGTTTCTTTGTTACATTAACTTTAGTAAAACCTGCTCACGATATGTGAAGTTAGTGTAAAATACACTGTTTCTTTGTTACATTAACTTTAGTAAAATCTGCTGACGATATGTGTAGTTAGTGTAAAATACACTGTTTCTTTGTTACATTAACTTTAGTAAAACCTACTGACGATATGTGCAGTTAGTGTAAAATACACTGTTTCTTTGTTACATTATCTTTAGTAAAACCTACTGACGATATGTGTAGTTAGTGTAAAATACACTGTTTCTTTGTTACATTATCTTTAGTAAAACCTACTGACGATATGTGTAGTTAGTGTAAAATACACTGTTTCTTTGTTACATTATCTTTAGTAAAACCTACTGACGATATGTGTAGTTAGTGTAAAATACACTGTTTCTTTGTTACATTAACTTTAGTAAAACCTACTGACGATATGTGTAGTTAGTGTAAAATACACTGTTTCTTTGTTACATTAACTTTAGTAAAACCTACTGACGATATGTGTAGTTAGTGTAAAATACACTGTTTCTTTGTTACATTATCTTTAGTAAAACCTACTGACGATATGTGTAGTTAGTGTAAAATACACTGTTTCTTTGTTACATTAACTTTAGTAAAACCTGCTCACGATATGTGCAGTTAGTGTAAAATACACTGTTTCTTTGTTACATTAACTTTAGTAAAATCTGCTGACGATATGTGTAGTTAGTGTAAAATACACTGTTTCTTTGTTACATTAACTTTAGTAAAACCTGCTGACGATATGTGCAGTTAGTGTAAAATACACTGTTTCTTTGTTACATTATCTTTAGTAAAACCTACTGACGATATGTGTAGTTAGTGTAAAATACACTGTTTCTTTGTTACATTATCTTTAGTAAAACCTACTGACGATATGTGTAGTTAGTGTAAAATACACTGTTTCTTTGTTACATTAACTTTAGTAAAACCTACTGACGATGTGTGTAGTTAGTGTAAAATACACTGTTTCTTTGTTACATTAACTTTAGTAAAACCTACTGACGATATGTGTAGTTAGTGTAAAATACACTGTTTCTTTGTTACATTAACTTTAGTAAAACCTACTGACGACCTAGGTGAAAAAAAAAGTTTTTCTTCACGTTTTTAATATATTTGCTGTGACAATTGTAAAATGTAGGATGATTTAGCTTGAACTAAATATCAGTGTAGCAAGTATGTCACCCGTACAATACAGTTCAGATCTGTGTTTTTATATATTGCAGATTAATCCTATGTGTGATATCAATGACGTAATGCAGGTTAATCCTATGTGTGATATCAATGACGTATTACAGGTTAATCCTATATTTAATATTAATGACGTATTACAGGTTAATCCTATGTGTGATATCAATGACGTAATACAGTTAATCCTATATGTAATATTAATGACGTATTACAGGTTAATCCTATGTGTGATATCAACGACGTATTACAGGTTAATCCTATGTGTGATATCAATGACGTATTACAGGTTAATCCTATATTTAATATTAATGACGTATTACAGGTTAATCCTATGTGTGATATCAATGACGTAATACAGTTAATCCTATATTTAATATTAATGACGTATTACAGGTTAATCCTATGTGTGATATCAATGACGTATTACAGGTTAATCCTATATGTAATATTAATGACGTATTACAGGTTAATCCTATATGTAATATTAATGACGTATTACAGGTTAATCCTATGTGTGATATCAATGACGTAATACAGTTAATCCTATGTGTAATATTAATGACGTATTACAGGTTAATCCTATGTGTGATATCAATGACGTATTACAGGTTAATCCTATATGTAATATTAATAATTTATTGGTTCATTCGGAACTCTGATTTTACGTTTACTGAAAGTTCCAGAAATAGGCGTTCTGCTTTCAAAGTCTCAGAGGTACTAATTCAAATTCACCTTACCTGAGGTAAAAATTCTGAAACACAAAAGTTAAAAACAATCAACACCAGAGTCACAAAATTCTGTCTGAATATTAAAAAATATATATTACATTAAATTAGAACCGACAGCTTCCATCCAAGTCTTGAAAATGTCATATTCCACTCGCACATTGACTTTGGTCCCGAAAGTATAACTTACAATAAAACAGAAAGAGGACGTCATTTGAACAGCAGAAATAACACATTTCATAAAAAAATAGTTAATTTTCTTGTGCTTGTTATGTCTCGGAGGTAAAAATAACAAAACAAATAACATTTGTTTTAACACCTTCTTCTCACAGTGTTGTTATGACGTGTATTACGGTTACACCATCTTCAACATAAATGTTTTATGTCAATATGTCACGTAACGTTTCCTTGCACGTGTTTTTGTTATGAAAGCACCAGTGAGATTGTAGTCCCATGTCAAAATATTTCATTGTTCAAGCCAGATAAGAATAAAAAACAATATGTTCAAAATTTATTCCGGTACTTCTAAAAAAGAAGTGAATATTGTTACAAAAGTTTTCCAAACCCTCCGATAGGTGCTGCTCTGGTGTGCTTGCACTGAATTTGTTTGTTTGTATTTGAATTTCGCACAAAGCTACTCGAGGGATATCTTCGCTAGCCGTCCCTAATTTAGCAGTGTAAGACTAGAGGGAAGGCAACTAGTCAACACCACCCACCGCCAACTCTTGGGCTACTCTTTTACCAACGAATAGTGGGATTGACCGTCATATTATAACGCCCCCACGGCTGAAAGGGCGAGTATGTTTGGTGTGATGGGGATTCGAACCCGCGACCCTCAGATTGTGAGTCGAGTGCCTTAACTACCTGGCAATGCCGGGCCAAAACCAAAGTACCACAATTTTTTTGTTTTCGCAGTTAGAACTGTTGTTTCTAATTTCACCTTCGTCATTTTTTGCGTGACATGTCGCTAGCCAGTCTAATGACTTATATATACAGCCACGTGTTGGTACGTATCACTGTGAAGCGACACCCTGCTGGAGAAACTATTGGCCTTCAGGCCTAGTACTGTGAAGTAGTGCAGATCGAGTAGGCCACGGGCAATTACTGGTTAAAACGGCTAACAGTGGAACCAGACGTGGCAGAGCAGCCGAAACCATCAACCACACCAAACCGATATGACGATCCAGGTAGGAAAAGAGCACGTTAGCATATGTATTATTTCTCGTATAGCAACATGACGTTTAGTTCGGGTTATTAATAAATAATTTAAGGCGGCTGATGGTTGTTTCCTTTACATAAGAAACGACTGTTGAACTATAATTTTAATTTAGTTGTCTAACTTATTGATTACGTTCCTTCGAATGTATTTGATTTGTTATAAATTCAACGTAGTAACAGTTACTTTAGGTCTTTGGAAGTAATTATATCGAGATAAACTAGCTCACGTAATACAATATTGTTTACAATGACGAATGGTATAGTTGAGGTGGGTTACATAATAACTATTGTTATTTTCTTTGTTAAATCATTTCTTGTGACAACATGTAACAGTTGAAGTGAGTTATATAAGAACTATTGTTACATTTATTAAATGTTATTATAACCAGGCGATACATCTAAAGTGGATAAATATGGACAGGCTATGATAAGTTATAAAATTGTAACATGTTCATAATTACGTATAAATAGGCGATATACGTTGTCCAGAACTACATTTCGACAGGTTATGAGAAGTTGTACAACTATAAGTTGTCCAGAACTACATTTGGACAGGCTATGATAAGTTGTACAACTATACGTTGTCCAGAACTACATTTGGACAGGTTATGATAAGTTGTAAACCTATAAGTTGTCAAAAACTACATTTGGACAGGTTATGATAAGATGTCCAGAATTACATTTAGACAGGCTATGACGAGTTGTACAACTATAAGTTGTCCAGAACTACATTTGGACAGGCTATGATAAGTTGTACAACTATAAGTTGTCCAGAACTACGTTTGGACAGGTTATGATAAGTTGTAAACCTATAAGTTGTCCAAAACTATATTTGGACAGGTTAGGATAAGTTGTCCAGAACTACATTTGGACAGGCTATGATAAGTTTTCCAGAACTACATTTGGACAGGTTATCATAAGTTGTACAACTATAAGTTGTCCAGAACTACATTTGGACAAGCTATGATAAGTTGTACAACTATAAGTTGTCCAGAACTGCATTTGGACACGCTGTGATAAGTTGTACAACTAACTAACTAATCTAGTAATACAAACGGCTGAAATGAAGTTCACTAAAAAAATAAGTTGGACAAGGTGAAGTTTATTTACGCAATATTTAGGACTTTTTGATACCAAGTGGTGATTTATCAGGACTGTAAACATGGACTTTGATTTCACATATTGTCTTCTCTAATTTTGTGTTTTCAGACCCTTCTGTTAACCTCAGTCGTGAAATACACTCCTTCTTAACCTTTCTGTTAATCTCAGTCGTGAAATACACTCCTTCTTAACCCTTCTGTTAACCTCAGTCGTGAAATACACTCCTTCTTAACCTTTCTGTTAATCTCAGTCGTGAAATACACTCCTTCTTAACCTTTCTGTTAATCTCAGTCGTGAAATACACTCCTTCTTAACCCTTCTGTTAACCTCAGTCGTGAAATACACTCCTTCTTAACCTTTCTGTTAACCTTAGTGATTTAATATAGAGACAATCTTTCTTGTTAAATTCTTTGTTAACATCAGTTACTATAGAATCAAGAAAGTTAGCTCTTCGGTTAATGTATCTTGTCATCACATCTTTCCTGTTAACTATAATGTGAACCTCAGTCATTATACAAACTTTCTTGTTAATTTCTGTTGTTATACAATTTTTCTTGTTAGCCAGCCCCCTCTTCTCCCACGATGACTCAGAGGGTAAATGTATGAGCTCATAATACTAAAAATCTGGTTTCGATGACCGTTTAGGACAGATCATAGATAGTCATTTGTGTGGTTTTGCGCTTAACAACAAAGAAACAAACATTGTTAGTCTTACTTGCTAAACCTTCGACATGCGAAACTTTTAGTTCTTTAAATGCGATAAAATCGAAATTTTCAACAGTTTTGTTAATATTTTGTTGTTGTAAGTCTGAAGACTTATAAACACATTTCGTTAATCTCAAGGGTTACAAACACCATTCATTTGTTCCAGACTTACAAACACCATTCATTTGTCTCCAGACTTACAAACACCATTCCCTGTTTCCAGACTTACAAACACCATTCCCTGTTTCCAGACTTACAAACACCTTTCCTTTGTCTCCAGACTTACAAACACCATTTCTTAATCACCAGACTTACAAACACCATTCCTTATTATCCAGACTTACAAACACCTTTCCTTTGTCTCCAGACTTACAAACACCTTTAAACATCTTTCTTTGGTCTCCAGACTTACAAACACCATTTCTTAATCACCAGACTTACAAACACCTTTCCTTAGCCTCAAGACCTACAAACACCATTCCCATAACTCAAGGCCTGTAAACACCTATAAACACCTTTTATTAGTCTCCAGCTTATCTTCCATCAGTCTCAAGACTTACAAACATCTTCCATCAGTTGCAAGACTTAACAACATCTTGCCTTTGTCTCAAGACTTAAAAACATCATTCTTCTGGCTCAAGACCTACGAACACCTTCAAACATCTTTCCTCAGTCTCAGACTTACAAACACCTTTCCTTAGTCTCAAGACTTACAAACATCTTTCCTCAGTCTCAAGATTTTACAACACCTTTTGTTATTCTCAAGACTTACAAACACTTTTCCTCGGTCTCAAGGCCGACAAACACCTTCAAACACTTGTTCTTAGTCTCTAGACTTACAGAAACTAGATTTACAAACACAATTCATTGTTTTCAAGACGTAGAAACGACTTTCCTTAAACTAAAACCCCACTAACACCATTACTTAGTCTCCTTGCTGTTCATTTTGAATTTAGGATCTTTATCAGTCCTATAACTTCTTTTCTCTGGGTGTTGCCTTATTAAAATTTCAAGGTCAATATCTTTATGACTCGAGGTGAAAAATTACACCACCAGGAGACAAAAATATTTGACTTGGTTAGTGTACCTAAATGAATCAAAAAGTCAGCAATCATCGTGAAGTCTGAGAATAAGCACATCCTTTATTGGTAGAACTAATAGTTTATGTACAGTTTTCTAGTCAATGATAGAACTAATAGTTTATGTACAGTTTTATAGTCAATGATAGAACTAATAGTTTACACACAGTTTTCTAGTCAATGATAGAACTAATAGTTTACACACAGTTTTCTAGTCAATGATAGAACTAATAGTTTACACACAGTTTTCTGGTCAATAATAAAACTGATAGTTTATACATAGTTTTCTGGTCAATAATAAAACTGATAGTTTACACACAGTTTTCTGGTCAATAATAAAACTAATAGTTTATACACAGTTTTCTAGTCAATGATAGAACTAATAGTTTACACACAGTTTTCTGGTCAATAATAAAACTGATAGTTTATACACAGTTTTCTGGTCAATAATAAAACTGATAGTTTATACATAGTTTTCTGGTCAATAATAAAACTGATAGTTTATACACAGTTTTCTGGTCAATGATAGAACTAATAGTTTACACACAGTTTTCTGCTTATTGATAGAACTAATAGTTTACACACAGTTTTCTGTTCAATGATAGAACTAATAGTTTACACACAGTTTTCTGGTCAATGATAGAACTAATAGTTTACACACAGTTTTTTGGTCAATAATAGAACTGATAGTTTATACACAGTTTTCTGGTCAATGATAGAACTAATAGTTTACACACAGTTTTCTGCTTATTGATAGAACTAATAGTTTACACACAGTTTTCTGTTCAATGATAGAACTAATAGTTTATACACAGTATTCTAGTCAATGATAGAACTGATAGTTTACACACAGTTTTCTGGTCAATAATAGAACTAAAAGTTTACACTCAGTTTTCTGGTCAATGATAGAACTAATAGTTTACACACAGTTTTTTGGTCAATAATAGAACTGATAGTTTATACACAGTATTCTAGTCAATGATAGAACTGATAGTTTACACACAGTTTTCTGGTCAATGATAGAACTAATAGTTTGTACACAGTTTTCTGGTCAATGATAGAACTAATAGTTTACACACAGTTTTCTGCTTATTGATAGAACTAATAGTTTATACACAGTTTTCTGGTATAACAAGAAAAAAGAGAGTTAGATGAAGTATTTCATATCTTGTTAAGTCTGTTACTGTGGAAACACCATTCCAGGTGAATCTTTATTGTTTAGATGGAGATGGGTAATCTTGGATGAAAGATATTGTAGAAGCTGATTCGATATGAAAGACTTGCTTAACACCATTGTCAAGAATGACTTTTTTGTGCAGGATAAACAATATAAACAAAATGTTAGTCCTGTTTCCTTTTTGTGCGTGCATAACAACTAAAACTCCACTATACTCTGTTTATAATGTTAATTAATCAGACGTTAACGACAACATCAATATGTTTCAGTTTATAAATTAAATTAAACAGACATTAATTACAACAACATGTCCCAGTTTATAAATTAAATTAAACAGACATTAATTACAACAACATGTTCCAGTTTATAATATTAATTAAATATACATTCATTATAACAATATGTTCCAGTTTATAATATTAATTAAATATACATGAATTACAACAATATGTTCCAGTTTATAATATTAATTAAATATACATTCATTACAACAATATTTTCCAGTTTATAATATTAATTAAACATACATTAATTACAACAATATGTTCCGGTGTATAATATTAATGTAACATACATTAATTACAAAAATGTTTTATAATATTAATTAAACAGACGTTAATTACAATGTTCAATATGTTCCAGTTTATAATATTAATGTAACATACATTAATTACAAAAATGTTTTATAATATTAATTAAACAGACGTTAATTACAATGTTCAATATGTTCCAGTTTATAATATTAATTAAACAGACATTAATTACAGCATCAATATGATTCAATTTATAATATCAGTTACACATTAATTAATTACAGCAATACGTTCCAGTTTATAATATTAATTAAATATACATTAATTACAACAATATGTTCCGATGTATAATATTAATGTAACATACATTAATTACAGCATCAATATGTTCCAGATTATAATGTTGATTAAACAGACATTAATTACAACAATATGTCCCAGTTTATAATATTAATTAAACAAACATTAATTACAACAATATGTTCCGATGTATAATATTAATGTAACATACATTAATTACAAAAATGTTTTATAATATTGATTAAACAGACGTTAATTACAATGTTCAATATGTTCCAGTTTATAATATTAATTAAACAGACATTAATTACAGCATCAAAATGTTCCAGATTATAATGTTGATTAAACAGACTTTAATTACAATGGCATGCTCTGGTTTATAATGTTAATCAAACAGACTTTAATTACAATGGCATGCTCTGGTTTATAATATTAATCAAACAGACTTTAATTACAACTTCATAAAATTAATTAAACGGACGTTAATTACAACAACAATATGATTTTAACATTTTTTTATTTTATTTATATCGTGCTTTAGTTAATGTCGGTACAGTTCATCTGGTTCAATTCATTGTAGTTTGATACAGTTCATCTGGTTCAATCCATTGTAGTTTGGTAGTTTATTTTTAACCTACATTAAATTTAACAAAAATATATTGCTTACGAATTATTAAATGTTTCTCATACCTTCCGAGAATTTACAAGAATGTTTTTAAAATGTCAGCTATGAATCATGTATTCACATGATAACTTATTCATGTTTAGAATTCAGAAACATGAATTAGAGCAGAAATCCTGGTAAATAAATATACGAGCAAATACTGGGTTTTTATTTTCCTGATTTACGAACGTGGCTATTCTTTCTCTGAAATATCCCGACGTATACATGCATTCAGCCAATTTGTATCAATCGGTTTTTGTATGACACATGAAACGTCGAAGAAACTTTAAAATTCCAATTCTTCAACGGAGATATATGTTCAACCCTGGTGTAACGTCAGAAACGGTCCGTGGTATAAGCGATAATTAGGTGAGACAGATATACATTTGGAGATTTTCAGTTTACATACATTTCTCTTTTCAAGTTCTAATTAAATCACAACTTTATGGTGAAACGAGGGTTGGAATCTGGGTTGTTTTTATTTTCACTGCTAAACCCAAAATAAACACTTTGTTTATTTTTAGAGCAAATCCGTAAGTTAGTAAATTTTCCGCTATGTTTTTAAACCTGCCAATCGCAGTGAACAGGTAAAACTTTGTTATTTGCTAGACTTTCAACCATTGTTAGAACACTGTTGTATTGGATATTTGCTATGGCAGATAAATGTAATGTTAAGGTTAGAAGAACGGAAGAGTATATTGCTTTAAGGTTTGACAAATATTATTATACTCGCTGCTACAGACAACACACGTTTTATTTAATATATCTCAACAGACGTTACGGTCTCGTGGAGGGAAAGCTGATAAACCAGTTCAACCGTTAATAAAAAGGCGAAGAATTCTTTACGGTGCTTGAAATACAAAGAACGAAAGTGTAAACACTGCGAGCGTCAGGTGTTAGCTGACACCTCTTTACAGATTGGTGGAGAAACACACGATATATGTATTATCTTTTTCACCTCGCAGACCTTACAAATTCGTTCAATCCCACTATTCGTTGGTAAAAGAGTAGCCCAAGAGTTGGCGGTGGGTGGTGATGACTAGCTGCCTTCCCTCTAGTCTTACACTGCTAAATTAGGGACGGCTGGCACAGATAGCCCTCGAGTAGCTTTGTGCGAAATTCCAAAACAAACAAAACAATACAAATTCGCGTTCTGTCGAAACTAATAAAAACTAAAATTTGCATGCGTATTAAAATAGTAATAATAGAAATTCATATAGCTCTAACGGTTAAAAGGAAAATATACAATCTTGTATAATTATAAAAAATATATATAAAGAAAATGTTCTTTGTTTATTTTTAAGCACAAGGTTACATACACAATGTTATCGAAAACAGGTTTTTTAACATTATACGCCTTGAAACTTGCCTCTGAGCCACTAGAGAGCTAAATAATAAAGACACTGAGGTCCTGAGGAAATCGTTGAAATAAACACTATGTGGCTGAATTACTCGAGAAGCGAATTAATTTTTTACTTGCAGTTCACCCATGAATAAATTCTCCAATGGGGTAATTATTAACTCTACAAATAAGTGTGCAACTTAATTATCGCACGAGAAAATGCTTGACTGACGATTTCTGGTGATGCTGTCAGAAGCCTAACCACGAGCGTGATATTTGCACGTGCGAGGTTATTATGTTTTATTCAGTTCAATACTCAGACACCTCCACCACAAGTATTGTCTATTAAAACTTTCTTCCTGTTATCTATTTTTACTTACGACTTCGGGCGTTCACCTAGGCCTAGAGCACGATACCGGCCATTCTCCACCACAGGCTTCTATCCATTTGTAAGTCTCGTTCTCGGTGACACCGATCTAGATTCATCCATCTAGATTTATATTAATAAAACTGTTTTCATATTCAGGTTTTGAACCAGACGTAAAATTAACAATAAAATATCTTTACTGCTAGAAATAGCAACAAAGATAACAGGTGTTGACAGTACTCTATTTTAGTAGGAAGTTTATGGTTAACCATCAGTTACATTATCCGCCTACACATTTTTATACCAAATTAACCAATGAAAAATAGTTTTACAGTATTATAAAAAACAACAATAAAAACTGTTTTATAGTAATATAGTAAAACAATAATAAAGAACTGTTTTATACTATTAAAGAGAAGTGAGAATGAAAGTCTGGTCTATAGTATTATAAAGAAACAACAACAGAATACTGTTTTACTGTATTATAGAGAAGTAACAATGAACGATTGTTCTATAATATTACATAGAAATATTAATAAAAGACTTTGACATAATGTTACAGAGAAGTAACAATGAAAGTCTGTTCTATATATATATTATGGAGCAGTAACAATGAACATCTGTTTTATAATATTGTAGAGAAGTTACAATGAAAGACTGTTCTGCACTATTACGTACAGTATTGCTAAGTTAATTCCTATATAAAGGTACTAGTATGAAACACTTGCTGTGGGGTGTTAGTGCATCCTCTCATAATTAACCAAGCTTCAATATTCCGATTCACTACTACGTTATCCAAACTTCCTTTTATAACTACCATCACAAAGAAGGGCGTATCTGAAGAAAAACTAGTTGACTGGTTCTCACGAAGTACATACAACATAATAACTAATACCCTCGCACGTGCAGATATCACGCTCGTGGTTAGCCATAGAGGCCTCTGACTGCATCACCAGAAATCTTCAGTCAAGCATTTTCTCGTATGATAATTAAATTGCACGAGTTAGGTCCACATCGTTCCATAGCGGTGAGGACTTCAGCCCTATATACAGAGTGGCCCGTAAGTCCCTACCAATCCATATATCTTATGTATCTAGTGTTTCTGTGTGCTGTCCCTCATTCTCGCTGCATAATATTATGTGACGCCATGTTCTGTGAGACATCAAGTGTAAATTGGCTTAAATCGGCCATATTTCTCTGAAAAAAAAAGAAACAAATTTATAATGCATGCGCAATTGAATATAACCTAATAACATATGGATGGGTAGGGACTTACGGGCCACCCTGTAGATACGTAGCTACAAGATGAATTAAGAAAGATGGCACTTTGGTACTTAGTATAAGCATTAACATAACGTAAGTACCTTTCTTTCTTTCTAAATATGTCTTATGTTTCCTTATATCATTAACTTAGGTATAGTATTTAGATTGTTCTTTATAAAATAACATTAATTACCCCAAACGTAGAGATCTATATGAACATTTTATTTACGTTCGTTTCGATATGTACAAAATATAGACTTTTGGTTATTTCAAATCTAACATAAAAATATGGTCATTTTCTTTATGCCCGTTTGGACGTGTAAAACTGGTTCAGTTTTGTATATTCACGTGGTCACTTCGATGTGAAATAATTTTTTGTTTTAAATGTAAAGCTGCGCAATGATCTATTTTTCCTGTTCCTACCATAAGGATTGAGCCCTGCATTTTACTGTTGTACGCAATTCACACCATCACAGATGACTACTACCATTCTTCCAAGTACAGGAACAGACATCAAAAGCTACACCCTTGTGTAAATTAATTGAAACAAGACGGAAAATTACGATTTTTTTCAATTTTTTGCGTTTTATTTCTGAGAACCCGAAATTACTCACAAATTAATACATGATATGACCGCCTTTATTTTTCAGAAGATCATTAATCCGCTTTGGCAT
This sequence comes from Tachypleus tridentatus, assembly GCF_004210375.1. Taxonomy (NCBI): domain Eukaryota; kingdom Metazoa; phylum Arthropoda; class Merostomata; order Xiphosura; family Limulidae; genus Tachypleus; species Tachypleus tridentatus. Next base: position 93,930,741 of record NC_134831.1, read on the forward strand.
CAAGTCCACGAGTTGACTGCAATCTTTACTAATTTTTGGATCGTGGTACCACACCTCAATTATGACCTCAATTAGCTTATCTTTCGTAGTACAGTCTTTTCCCCCGAAGTCTTTCTTTACAAATTGCCCAAAGATTTTCAATAGGATTTAAGTCCAGAGAGTTTCCAGGCCAGTCCAGCACCTTTATTCGCGTTGTAGTCATAAAATTCTTCACAAGTTTCGATGTGTGGCACGGAGCCAGATGTTGCAGAAAAATGCCAGATCCATCTGGAAATCTCTTTTTCAATTCTGAAACGACTCTTCTCTGCAAAACTTCGATGTACTGTGGTCCTCGCATCATACCTTCTACGATATGTAAGCCTCCGACGCCATAGTAGCTGAAAAAGCTCCTAAACATCTTCTTCAAGGGATGTTTTACGAACTGATTGATGTGAGATTCTCGAAGTTTCTCACCTGGAGATCTGCGAACATGTAGACTTCTTTAACCCTGTACGAAGAAATGAGTCTCGTCACTGAATAACACCTTCCTTCATTGTTCTTGTGTCCAGTTCTTGTATTTCAGACCCCATTGATACCGTTTTTTCTTCATTAAGTTGGTAAGAAGTTATTTTTTGACTGGTCTCCTTGCCCTTCTAACGCAATTTCGAATGACGTAATATTCCCCAAAATTTCGTCATATATCCCAAAAATAGATCGACCGTACTGAAAACCACAGCTAATGATGCCGTCTGTGTGAAAAAATGACTATTAAAGGAAATCAGCGAGTTCAGCGAGCCTACACCGGCCTCCATGCTGAAAATATTGTAAAATGACCATTTGTTTCAATTAATTTGCACAAGGGTGTAGTTTCACTGGATCACGTAGTACGACAAAATACCTTGCCGTAAACGTGTAAGCTTTGCTCGATTTTCAGCACCAGTGTCCTGAATAGAATATTTGCGCTAGACTCACCGGGTTTATCGAACACTGATGTTCAGCATTATAGACCTCTTAAGCTTAGTCAAGGCCCGGCATGGCCAAGCGCGTAAGGCGTGCGACTCGTAATCTGAGGGTCGTGGGTTCGCGCCCGCATCGCGCCAAACATGCTCGCCCTCCCAGCCGTGGGGGCGTTATAATGTGATGGTCAATCCCACTATTCGTTGGTAAAAGAGTAGCCCAAGAGTTGGCGGTGGGTGGTGATGACTAGCTGTCTTCCCTCTAGTCTTACACTATTAAATTAGGAACGGCTCGGTGCAGCGGGCTAACAACCTACTCACTTAAATACCTGTTGAAGAATCCACAAGCGATTGCGGCCCTATGTTCCTTGATGGAATCTAATTGTGAATGAATGAATGAAGCTTAGTCAAAATGAAAATATAAAAAAAGTAAACAGAAAGATAAGTTACGTAATACGGAAATAACAACTTAAGGTTATGTGAAATAGATCATACGTGACTGTAAACGGCTACGTATATAAAATATGCATGTTGTTTACTAAACAGTATGATATTCAACGTACAAAGTTATCAGATTCTTGTGATACAGTGTTAACACTACTATCCTGAGAACAAATAGTTTTGTTGTTTAACTTAGTGTAAACACTACTGAACTTGGAACAAATAGAAAGTGTATTTTGTTTGTTTAACTTATTGTAAACACTACTGAACTTGGAACAAATAGAAAGTGTATTTTGTTTGTTTAACTTATTGTAAACACTACTGAACTTGGAACAAATAGAAAGTGCATTTTGTTTATTGAACTTACTGTAAACACTTTTGTGTGTTTAAATTGTAGATATGGATGGCAGTTTCACCTTAACAGCGTATTTAAATTAGTGTTAAGTAGAAGTATCAACTTAACCTCATGAGGCCTAACCGAAATTTGTAATTTCTCTTACTATCTGTCCCACAGTGACACAGCAGCAGTATCTATGCGGAGTCACACAACTAGAAACCGAGTTTCGATACCCGTTGTGGGCAGAGCACAAATAGCCCACTGTGTAGCTTTGTGCTTAATTTCAAACAAACCATATTTCTAGTATCCAAGTTACCTCGTACGAACTGCACATGTCATATGACACTTGTAATAAACTTAGAGTGTTTCAAACTAATTAATCTGTAGTACTTACTTCTCGACTTATTTATACTTTAACACAATAAAAGTAGAAGACGTTTAATGCGGTTACATTCAATTTTAGGGCTACCAGCTTCTTGTGAAACGATATATACGGTGTCCAACATATACCTGAATGTTAGGCTTATGACGTCATACGAACAATTCTTTCGTTTGACTTCATTGTAGCCAAGTTACATCAGCACCTGGAATTTGAATTTTTTACATTAAGTCGTAACTTTCTAGTGTTTTAACAGAGCGCTATTTATTGAGTGTGTTACTTATTATTAAATTACTATAATTTGCGTATTCCCTCACGAGTTTCAGAAACAAATTGTACTAGTTCATAGGCATGAAGCCGCAGCCAAACAGAACAGAATTTTTTAATTGGCTACTATCCAAAGTCAAACGTAGACAAAATATTCGTAATGTGTAATAGCAAACGTTCCACTAATAATTGTGACATTAAATGTGGGGTGACCTGACATGTTTATTTGTTAGAATAAACTAATAAACGAGCTAACTTTGCTGTGACTACCGCGAGAAATTAATTGTAATTTTAGCGTGACCAGACTTCAAGATTTCTATGATCCACCAGAGGTTTTGGTTTCTTGTGATATAACAAACAGGCTCAGGTAATAGAAAAAACTAAAGTTGAAACCAAACTGTGTTTGATAGGTACGTGTTAGTAAACTGTTTAGTTATCGTTTAATATCTTGACATAATAATGAACATTTAAGTTTGAAACAACTTTAGAGTGGACAGCATGTTTACCGTAACTATTCTGGTGAATTAAAGACACATCTAAACAGTCGTCTATTGTAAGTGGTCTAATCGATTAAAGACATATCTAAATAGTCGTCTATTGTAAGTGGTCTAATCGATTAAAGCCACATCTAAATAGTCGTGTATTGTAAGTGGTCTAATCGATTAAAGACATATCTAAATAGTCGTCTTTTGTAAGTGTTCTAATCGATTAAAGACACGTCTAAATAGTCGTCTATTGTAAGTGGTCTAATCTATTAAAGCCATATCTAAATAGTCGTCTATTGTAAGTGGTCTAATCAATTAAAGCCATGTAGTGGTAGTATTTTATTTTCGTTTGCCCATCCATTTAAAGCTAGATGTATGTTTTAATCCATTCTAATATATTGAATACACAACTGTTTCGTGAACATCTAGATTATCCATGAAATTCCTAGAATATTTACAAATAAAGTTCATACTCTTATCCTCTGTATTAAATATTTCTCTTGTACTGGAATCGACAGAAAAACTCAGTGATGTCGAGAAAACCCACTTGTAGAGAAATATATATGCAAAAACGGCTAGTTGGGATGAGAAAATATTTTACATAGAAGGTCGAAACGTTGTTCGCTCTTCTATGTAAAATATTTTCTCAACCCAAACGAGCCGTTTTTGCATATATATTTCACGACAGAAAAACTGTTTTTTTCTGGAATATCAAATTCAAATTGCTTTACATATTTTGGAGCCACAAAAGGCGAGTTCAGTTAAACCTGGTTTGTCTAACAGTTCTTAGAGCCAGTAAGGTGTTTCTGTTTATTTTCACCACATTCAGTTAAACCTGGTTTATCTAAAAGTTCTTAGAACCAGTAAGGTGTTTATATTTATTTTCACCAAGTTCATTTAAAACTAATTTGTCTAAAAGTTCTTAGAACTAGTAAGAATGTTTACTTTCACCAAGTTCAGTTGAACCTGATTTGTATTTCATGCTCCGGAACAATGATCACAAACTTTCTTAGAAACACCGAGAATGATTCTGTCAATCCTGGATTTTTTGTCACATCTGGACCATTTACCTCGAACAAGATAGAAAAGTTAACAAAACATTGTCTGCAAACTAACAAACAGTCACACCATTACTTTCTTTTATTTTTTCTTAAGGTAAGGTGGCGGTGGGTTACGTTGATTGGCTGCTTTCCTTTTAGTCTATAATTTGAAAATTAGGGCTAGCTATTGCAGATATCTCTCGTGTAGCTTTATTCAAAATAAAATTAAAGATACACAACCAAATGTAAATTATGTTTCTTAGCATCACACGTAATAGAGGGAAGCCACTGAATAGACGAACAAGTTACTGTTTAAATCAAAGGTGACTTAATTTATTTTAATCTCACGGTAACGTGTTTTCAGCAACACATGTCATATATCAGACACGGTAGAGTTTCTTTGTTTGTTTTGAATTTCGCACAACGTTACACAAGGGCTGTTTTCGCGAGCCGTTCCTAATTTAGTAGTGTAAAACTAGAGGAAATACAGCTAGTCTTCACCACCCACCGCCAACTCTTGGGCGACTCTTTTAATAACGAATAATGAGATTGGCCATCACTTTGTAAGACCCCCACGGCTGAAAGGGCGAGCATGTTTCTTGTGACAGGGATACGAACCCGCGACCCTTAATATTACGAGTCCAGCGACCTAAAAACCTGGCCATATCAGGTTAGAGTGTCTTCAGCAAGGCATGTCACAAAGACCCTTTATAATTGAAACAACTGATTAGTTTACATGTCGTATTATGATTTTAGTTACATGTCAATATGTGTATGGACATGTTTTTATGTTTTCATTTTCTTCGCAGCCTTATCATGCCTTTTGCCTGCTGGGTTTTTTATACTGATAAACGTAATTTAGCAACACTTAAACGCATGTAACGTATATGTTGTTTATTATGAGTGGTTATAACAGCAGAAACAAGAGGAAAAAATTATATTTGTGATATACCGTTACTTTTCAAAGTTGATAAAAAATTCTTAGAAAAACGTCCTGTATGAGTGTATGTGTTTTCTTATAGAAAGGCCACATCTGGCTATCCACTGTATCCGCCGAGGGGAATCGAATTTCTGAATTTAACGTTATAAATTCCTAGACTTACCGCAGTCCCAGCGGAGTACAAATCGTGTATGAATCTTAACATCAAGATTTATACATTTAATTAAACTTTTAGCTCTGCAAATTTTAGTCAATTTTGAATACGAAATAAACAGATTTAGACGTATTCTCTTCAAACTTGTTCCCACCATTTTGTTTTGTAACTTCTAATTTTTATTAACACATACCAACAAGTCTTTATGTACTTTGCTGATAATAAAAATGAAAATCTATTAATTTCACGACTACATCGGATATTTTACCTGTTGACTGCCAAGTATTTCAGCTGCTACGACAACTCCGAACCAAGTTCAAAATACAACTCTAATGCTTCTTCATTTTGTAACCTATTTCGTGACGCCATTTTGAATCGAAAGTGAAACAATATGTAAGTAGGTCAAATGCATGTATAGTGCTGAAATCTAGCGTTGAAGTTAGGTATTATTGAGATCGAATTAACTCGTCCGTGGCACTGTGTTATCGATCGGCTTGGACTAGTTATCTCGTCTACGGCACTGAACAGGTTAAACCTTCCTGTTAAAACCACAGGCTAAAAAAATAAAATATTAAGTTTGCCACTTGATAATTCTTTAGAGTTGTAGCGTAGATTTTCCACTCTGTCGAAATGATAAAGGATATATCCTCTTTCTGAACAAATTAATAAAAGTTTTCACTTCCAGCTCTCCTGTCCTAAAGATAACAATAATCTCCACCGTACTAAACGAGCTGTTTATGATATGAACGACAGATGGCGCTGCTATCAAGAAGAAATAGGAACCGTTATAAAGTAACTCTAGCTCCATTGGGAAATGCGTTATAATAAAAGTGTCTGGATTTTTCTAATGCTTTAGCTCTTTTTACCACAAGTTACAAGCAACGACTATTAAGCAGTCATTTTTAACGTAGAAAACATATAACGTTCCAACGGTACGTTGAATTGAAAACATTAGCGAACAATGTCCATTAGGTACTGGTTAAGACGAACCACAAGATTGAAATTCTATAGCTAATTTGTAACAGTCCAGTAGCTTGGAAAATGATGGTTAATACTAACCAAAAGCGTTAAATCTATTATCCAAGATGTGACAGTCCAATGGGTTTAGAATGATGGTTAATACCAGTGAGATGTTTGAAATATGTTAGCTAAGTTTCCAGAAGACTGGAATATGTCAATTAATAGTTTCTAAAATCTTGAGGTACGTTTTTAATAGATTCCAAAAGCTTAACGTATGTTAGTTAATAGAATTCAGTTCTGAGAATGTTTTGGAAAATCCGATAAAATATGCTTTTTACAGTCATTTTAATAAAGTTTAGAAGTTTATTGGATAGTCAGACAACGTGGTTTCACTGAGGGAAAATCTTGCCTTACAAATGTTTAGGTATTCTTTAAAAAGTTTAGTTCTTATGTAGATAAGGGAACATGTGTATTTTTAGTGTATCTGGATTTCCAAAAGCCCTTAGCCACATGTGAAATATTATCTCTATAGTTGGAGAAGGAATGAAGTATCCAATTTGGATGGAAGAAAACAGAGGGTTGTTTACATATAGTCAAACTGGATTAATGTCACAAGCGTAGTACCTCAGGGTTCAGTCTTAGGACTATTGCTCGTTTTGATTTATGTCAATGACATAGATGAAGGAATATTTAATACATTACTTACATATTCAGACGATATCAAGGTCTTGGGTGTTGGTGGCTATGAAGAGGATGCTGCTGATTTACAAAATGATTTAGATCAGTTAGTGAGTTGGACAGATGAATGATAGATGGGTTTTAATTATAATAAAGCAAGATAATGCATGTGGGTTATCATAATTTAAAATTATAAATATAATTTGGATGGGAATAACTTGACAGTGTCATTAAAAAATGAATTTTAGTATAATGATTGATCAGTCTCTTAAAGCATCCATGCAATGTGTTGTTACTAGTAGTAGGGCAAACAGGATTTTAGATTGTATCAACAGAAATATTGAATACAAATCTAAAGAGATTATAATTTCATTGTACAAGTCACTGCTTATGAATATTGTGTTCAGTCTTGTGCTTCTTACTTTAGGAAGGACATTGAATTATTAGAAAAGGTTCAAAAGAGGGTTACTAGAGTGGCGTTGCGAGGATGGTCTTTCGTATGAGGATAGAATTGAGATCTTTGAAACTGCTTTATATAGAATGAATAAGAATTAGAGAGGATCTGATTGAGGTATTTAAGAGGTAAAGTGAACTGATAGTGATGATGTACTCGTACAATGTTTCCTCACACTCAATAGCGAGAACAGTAGGACTATGGAAAACGAATATAAATGTTGGTAAGGTAGAAATCAGCTTAGACAGTTTCATTTTATTAACAGGATGGTTTGCCTTTAAATGTCTTGGAGACAGTAAATTTAAGTGAGTTTAAAAAGTTTCATAGCTGTATGAATGATAAGAGCTGGCTTTAAGGTTTTTTTTTTTTCCTTTTTCTTTAATTAACTTAGTTTAAAGTATTATGTTAAGTTAGCTAATCGATTCCAAAAACTTAAGATAGGATAGTTAATATATTTAAGAAGACCGAGACACGTTAGTTATAAATATGTTTTAGGTTCCAAACAATTGCGATATATTAGTTAGATTTCAGTGTTTGTTTGTTTGTTTTGAATTTCGTGCAAAGCTAGACGTGGGTTACCTGCGCTAACTGTCCCTAATTTAGCAGTGTAAGACTAGAAGGAAGGCAATTAGTCATCATATCTTTAACAGTGTTATTTTAATAACCTTCATAACGGTGTTATCCTAATCCCAAGATTTACAACAATATGTTAAGTAGCACGAAAAGTAAATAAAACAAATGGAAGCAAAAACTAAACAATAAACTTAATGATTAAAACCGTGAAACTGTAGGTTATAAAATGTAAAACTAAATAATAAACTTACACAAAGAAAATGATTAAAACTGTGAAACTCTAGGTTGTAAAATGTAAAACTAAATAATAAACTTACACAAAAAAATGATTAAAACCGTGAAACTCTAGGTTATAAAATGTAAAACTAAATAATCAACTTACACAAAGAAAATGATTAAAAGTGTGAAACTCTAGGTTATATAATGTAAAAATAAATAATAAACTAATATAAAGAAAATGATTAAAACCGTGAAACTGCAGGCTATAAAATGTAAAACTAAACAATAAACTAATATAAAGAAAATGATTAAAACCGTGAAACTGCAGGCTATAAAATGTAAAACTAAACAATAAACTTACACAAAAAAATGATTAAAACCGTGAAACTCTAGGTTATAAAATGTAAAACTAAATAATCAACTTACACAAAGAAAATGATTAAAAGTGTGAAACTCTAGGTTATATAATGTAAAAATAAATTATAAACTTACACAAAAAAATGATTAAAACCGTGAAACTGTAGGTTATAAAATGTAAAACTAAATAATCAACTTACACAAAGAAAATGATTAAAACTGTGAAACTCTAGGTTATAAAATGTAAAAATAAATTATAAAAATACACAAAGAAAATGATTAAAACCGTGAAACTGTAGGTTATAAAATGTAAAACTAAATAATCAACTTACACAAAGAAAATGATTAAAACTGTGAAACTCTAGGTTGTAAAATGTAAAACTAAATAATAAACTAACATAAAGAAAATGATTAAAACCGTGAAACTGTAGGTTATAAAATGTAAAACCAAATAATCAACTTACACAAAGAAAATGATTAAAACTGTGAAACTCTAGATTATAAAATGTAAAACTAAATAATCAACTTACACAAAGAAAATTATTAAAACCGTGAAACTGTAGGTTATAAAATGTAAAACTAAATAATAAACTTACGTAAAGAAAATGATTAAAACCGTGAAACTGTAGATTATAAAATGTAAAACTAAATAATAAACTTGCATAAAGAAAATGTTTAAAACCGTGAAACTGTAGGTTATAAAATGTAAAACTAAATAATAAACTTACACAAAGAAAACGATTAAAATCGTGAAACTGTATGTTATAAAATGTAAAATATTGTAAAATATAACACATATAACTCATTGTATATCTTTGTGCTTAACAAACAAACAAAACAAGAGAGAATCTGCAATAGCTGCGGTACTTGAAATTCTTTTAAACAGGATTAAAGTAAATTAATCTCTGAGACCTTTTTTTCCATTTCTATTAGCTATATTTTTGTGCGCCAGCAATACACCAAGCGTGGGACGCATAGATTCTTGATTCAGTTTTATTACTCATCAGCACCTCTAAAAGTCTATCTTCAAATTGAAATTGTTGTAGACAGGATTAGAACAGATTAATCTACGAGGCATTGGACGCCAGTAAAATACATCAGTTGAAATGGTTTGTACATTTTAGTCCAAAACATTCTTGGTTAAAATCCTGCAGTGATGCAGCAGACAGTTCATTGTATAGCTGTGCACTAAAATAAATCCCAGACAGTTCTTGAGTGCTAAAAGTCTTTGTAATGCATAATTAGTTTAAATATTGAAACCTTCTTAGCCTGATGTTGTGTTTATCAATTTATTAGATTTATCTCATTAATACTTTTAACAAGTCTAGAGGGAGTGATGGTACTGTGTTAAAGTTATTAGAGCTTCCAAAGTGATGTGTTATAATAATTAGTGCTAACACTAACTGTTTGGGTTACTTCATAACTATAGTATCATATAGGAACAATAATTGCTAAGCTTAGTTGTCCTTTGACATCTCATTGTAACAATAAATGCTAAGTCTAATTACTTGGATTACTTCACAGTTGTAATATATGTTACTGTAACAATAATTACTAAGCCTAATTGCTCATTCTAATAATAAGCTAAGCCTAATTATTCTTCTCACTGCGTTATCTTGTTTTAATTTTTTAAACTTAATTGTTCGCTAGTGAACTTCAAAGTGATAGTGCTCCTTCTCTAACCGGCACAGCAAACCTTTAATCATAATTTTGTAGGCCTCACCCTGCTATATCTGATGGTACTGTATTGTAGTAAAAGTAAAACTAGAAACAAATGTGGGTCACGTAGGTGCTGTATTCATGGAAATTGTTTCGGTTCTAACCTCATTAATTTTTTTTCTTTAGCTTTATGAAACTTGGAAGTGCTTTTGTCGAGAGGTCACGAATATAACTAGAACTGTTATGAAACTTTTAATTTGATAAGCAAAAACATGCGTAGGTAAGTTTTCGCTATATGAACGAATGTAATGCAGAAATAATATTTTGTACGTTGTGTGTGGCATATACGTTTCATACGCTTTAAGTGAATGCTTGAGGAAGTGTTGAAAAATAAACTGAAATAAAACATAAAAAATACAATCTTAATATCACTATGAGTTGGCTCTTATCTTTTGGAATTGATAACTAAAAAGTTGCTTGATAATATTATTGGTTAAGTTTCTTTTGAATTGGCCCGGCATGGCCAAGCGCGTTAAGGCGTTCGACTCGTAACCCGAGGGTCGCGGGTTCGCATCCCCGTCGCGCCAAACATGCTGGCCCTTTCAGCCGTGGGGGCGTTATAGTATAACTGTGAGGGTCAATCCCACTATTCGTTGGTAAAAGCGTAGCCCAAGAGTTGGCGGTGGGTGGTGATGAATAGCTGCCTTCCCTCTAGTCTTACGCTGCTAAATTAGGGACAGATAGCCCTCGAGTAGCTTTGTGCGAAATTCAAAAACCAAACATTCTTTTGAATTACGCGCAAAGCTACACGAAATATTATTAGTATTTGCAAGATGGTGCTCAGTATTAATATTTATGTAATTACATGTAGTAGGCCTGTCTTCTCTCTTGAGAATGATTTCGTTTGGTTATTGTTGAGCATAAATATATGCAATGGGCTATCTGCGTTCTACCTACCATGAGTATCGAAACCCAAATTATAGCGTCATAAGCCTGTAGACTTACCACCGAACCGGTGTGGGAGTTATAGTAAAGGTAATACAAATATTTCGAGTACGTATACACACATGGACTACACAGTGAAATATCAATAATTTTTTAAAAAATTTGTCTTTCAGAAACACGAAAGTTTCCTATTGGTTAATTATGTCCGCAAGTTTCATAGGAAGCTATTAATTTATGTTTACAAATACGACAAGTGGACTATATGTATGCTCAAAATGGCTGATATATATCCGAATTTTAATTCAAATGAAGTACAGAACAACGTTTCGATTTTCTTAGGTCATCTTCAGGCCAACAAAGATGACCTAAGAAGATCGAAAGGCTGTTCTCTACTTTATTTAATTAACATTTTAATATCCATACCAGCCGTCTTGAGAATAACATTTTTACTTCAAGTGGATAGAATGTCATCACGAAGTCGTCTAAATGTTTAAAGACAGGTTGTTTGTTCATGTATATATATTGTTGTTTCAAATAAATCACTGATATAATTCAGGTGAAATAGTTCAGTTAGTAAGAAACTAACAAAGTCCATTTGTTTGTTGCGCTCAAACATCTAAAACATTTCCATTCACTGTTCTCAAACACATTCACTGCTGACCAAAATCTTATGGCCAATTAACATAAAGAAAAAACATGCATTTTGCGCTGTTAGACTCAACCACTTATTTGAATAGAGCTTCGAAAGATGAAAATAAAAAAGGGAAAATAAAAATAAATTTTTAGCATTTAATAGGGAAAATGTGAACACTACGAAATTAGTCTAAATACCAGCTGGTTAAAAGTTTAAGACCGTACTGAAACGAAGCATTAATCGGTGAACACGTAACGAAATTTAGTCATTTGTGTTCAAGTATTAGCGTTGTCAACATCTCCCACTGACATTTCCTGTGTTACATTGGGTAAAAATATGGTAAAGGCTAAAAAGTTGACAGAGTTTGAACATGGCAAAATTGTCGAGCTGCAAAAGCAAGGTATCTCTCAACGTGCCATCGCTGGTGAGATTGGGAATAGTAAAACTGCTGTTGCAAATTTCTTAAAAGACCCTGAGGGATACGGAATGAGAATTTCAAGTGATCGGCCCATGAAACTTTCGTCGGCGTTGAGCAGGAGGATTTGACGGGTTGTCCGGCAAGATACCAGCCGATCGTAGGGCATGATTAAGGCCCTTATGGACGCAGAATACAGCCCACGAACAATAAGACGGCATCTACGAGAGAAAGGCGTTAAAAATCGTAAACGTCTTCAAAGGCCACGCCTCCTTCCACACCACAAAACAGCTCGGTTAAACTTTGCTGAGAAGCACCAAACATGGGACGTGGAAAAGTGGAAGAAGGTTTTGTTCTCTGATGAGAAAAAATTTAACCTGGATGGTCCAGATGGCTTCCAACGTTACAGGCACGATAAGGATATCTCACCGGAGACATTTTCTACACGACACAGTGGAGGAGGTTCCATCATGATCTGGGGTGCTTTCTCCTTCCATGGAACAATGGAGCTTCAGGTTATACAGGGGCGTCAAACAGCAGCTGGCTACATTGGCATGTTAGAGAGAGCGTCCTTATTGACTGAAGGCCCTCGCTTGTGTGGAAATAACTGGATCTTTCAGCAGGACAACGCTGCAATCCACAACGCCTGCAGGACAAAGGACTTTTTCATGGCGAATAACGTGATTCTTTTGGACCATCCAGCGTGTTCGCTCGAACTGAACCCCAATGAAAATGTTAGGAGGTGGATGGCAAAAGGGAAGTCTATAGAAATGGACGTCAATTCCAAACAGTACATGATTTCGTGAAGTCATCTTCACCACTTGGAATAACATTCCAGCCAACCTTCTGCAAACGCTTATATCGACCATGCCAAAGCGAATGTTTGCAGTTATTCGCAATAACGGCCGTGCAACTCACTACTGAGACCTCTTGTTGAGCATTTCCTATCCTGTTTAAAACTTCTTTTTGGCATGGTCTTACACTTTTGACCTGCTAGTATTTAGGCTAATTTCATAGTGTTCATATTTTCCCTATTAAATGCTAATTTTTTTTTATTATTTTCCCTTTTCTTATTTTCATCTTTTGAAGCTCTACTCAAATAAGTAGTTGAGTCTAACGACGCAAAATGCATATTTTTTTCCTTTTGTTCATTGGCCTTAAGATTTTGGCCAGCAGTGTATAAACATTAGGAACGAATGAAAATTAATACGTACGTTCAAAATAATATAATCCAACTTAGGGGTAATCTTTACGTTTACCACATATTATTTTACGATTAATTTCTCGTTTTGTAATTTTAAAATCGGACTATAAATACAATTATGGCTAGTAATTCATAGCACAACGTTTGGGTACAACACAGGCTTATTGATCGATTTCACCTGTTCAATACTCTAAACTAACTTAACTTTATGCTTAACAACAATACTAATGGTGAGCGTAACATAGATAACTCATTTAGCTTTGTGCTTAACAACAATACTAATGGTGAGCGTAACATAGATAACACATTTAGCTTTGTGCTTAACAACAATACTAATGGTGAGCGTAGCATAGATAACTCATTTAGCTTTGTGCTTAACAACAATTCTAATGGTGAGCGTAACATAGATAACCCATTTAGCTTTGTGCTTAATAACAATACTAATCTTGAGCGTAACACAGATAACTCATTTAGCTTTGTGCTTAACAACAATACTAATGGTGAGCGTAACACAGATAACCCATTTAGCTTTGTGCTTAACAACAATACTAATGGTGAGCGTAACATAGATAACCCATTTAGCTTTGTGCTTAACAACAATACTAATGGTGAGCGTAACATAGATAACTCATTTAGCTTTGTGCTTAACAACAATACTAATGGTGAGCGTAACATAGATAACCCATTTGGCTTTGTGCTTAATAACAATACTAATCTTGAGCGTAACACAGATAACTCATTTAGCTTTGTGCTTAACAACAATACTAATGGTGAGCGTAACACAGATAACTCATTTAGCTTTGTGCTTAACAACAATACTAATGGTGAGCGTAACACAGATAACCCATTTAGCTTTGTGCTTAACAACAAATAAACCGTCATTATTGCTCCCCCAGTGGCTTACTATTCTAAAGATCGGATTTTTATAATTGTGATAAGCACATTACAGTTAGTGTATTGTGCTTTACAATAACCAAGTCAAACTAATAATAATTTAACCGTTTCTGTTTTTGCTTGCTTTTTTAATTTATCACTACTTTCTATCTCCATTGTTTGTGATAAATATATATATATCCCGTATAATTTATCTCTACTTTCTATCTGCATTATTTGTTATAAGTACATATATATGTATACATATATCCCGTATAATGTATCTGTACTTTCTTTCTGCATTGTTTGTGATAAATATATATACACATATCCCGTATAATTTATCTAAACTTTCTATCTCTGTATCGTTCGATGCAATTTTTGTTCAACTGAAAAAAAAAAATGAAGAAAGTTACCAAGACTATAGACCTGTTGATGATAGGTTCGAATCTCTCCTAAAGTGTAAGACTGATATGTGATTTTGCAAAACTGGAATACTTCAAATAGCAGTCTTTTGTGAGGATAGCATCTGAAACCTTCTAAACCAGACACAGAACATCGTGGGTGGATATTTGTAACCGTTATACAAGTACAGTGATTATCAAACGTTTCACACTGACGACATCCTAACTCACTTATCTTGACTTCCAGGACTCTCTTAATGACACATGTAATTTTTTAAAATCTTTCTGTAAGGTTTTTCTTGTGATAGAGTTGTTAAAGATAGTAAAATCTCTAGATTAGAGAAGATGTCGGTCAACTGAGATATGAGATAATTCCTGTCATCTCTTTCTTCAGTAGCCACAGTTTTCCGTAGTGGCAAATACACTTTATATCTATTGGCACGCTTGGTAATCCATTAATACACACGTCTTTGAACAGACGCCTAAAGAAACGTTCTTGAATAACGGCACGCCTGCTAAAAGCGCGCGCACACGTCTTCCCTTAATGTGAAAGATGATATCCTTGTACTTGTCTCGCAAGTTCAACACGATTTGACATATCTGCATTTTAAACTTGAACGTTCGTGTGACACATCACATAAGTACTCTATTTTGTGGACGTCACACACCACATTACTATTTTATTCTGTACAAGTAACACATTACACAGTTGTTCTGTTCATGTGTTATTTTGAGCTTTACCAGACAAACGTCGTTCTGAATACTAATGTGTGTATCTATTTGTATTAAGTGAGTTAATCCATCCAGACTTCGTGTTTTTAATTCATACAATATATAACCCTTACCTAATTTCCTACGTGTCACATTGTATCTTAAGAACCAAATTCTACTAAAACTTGTATATTTTTGCGATGTAATTTTCAATGCTAATCACCATATAATGAGATAAATTCATAGGAAAAAAATTACGAGAAAAATTTTTGAAAAATTAGTGGATAAACATGTTTTTATTTTTTTGTCCAGTTTCAGCTCTCTCTTCTTCTTCTGGGATTACTTGGCCACTTCCCGGAGGTGTTATCACACCCACCCTACAGAGGAGCGTGGCATCCTTATTCAAGTGACCCTTACTATTATTCACCTTATGTTTATCCGAAGTTGTCTCCACCAAAGGACATCTTTCTGCCCAAGCCCCAGTACTGTCCTGAAACAGGCCGCACGGTGTGTGAAAATGTCCCCTACTACCCAGCGTAAGTATGAACAACACCTACATTATAAATATGGTGAATGTTTTAAAACACTCGCTACTGATCATACTTTTTACTGTGTGTGAAAATGTCCCCTACTACCCAGCGTAAGTATGAACAACACCTACATTATAAATATGGTGAATGTTTTAAAACACTCGCTACTGATCATACTTTTTACTGTGTGTGAAAATGTCCCCTACTACCCAGCGTAAGTATGAACAACACCTACATTATAAATATGGTGAATGTTTTAAAACACTCGCTACTGATCATACTTTTTACTGTGTGTGAAAATGTCCCCTACTACCCAGCGTAAGTATGAACAACACCTACATAATAAATATGGTGAATGTTTTAAAACACTCGCTACTGATCATACTTTTTACTGTGTGTGAAAATGTCCCCTACTACCCAGCGTAAGTATGAACAACACCTACATAATAAATATGGTGAATGTTTTAAAACACTCGCTACTGATCATACTTTTTACTGTGTGTGAAAATGTCCCCTACTACCCAGCGTAAGTATGAACAACACCTACATTATAAATATGGTGAATGTTTCAAAACACTCGCTACTGATCATACTTTTTACTGTGTGTGAAAATGTCCCCTACTACCCAGCGTAAGTATGAACAACACCTACATTATAAATATGGTGAATGTTTTAAAACACTCGCTACTGATCATATATTTTACTGTGTGTGAAAATGTCCCCTACTACCCAGCGTAAGTATGAACAACACCTACATTATAAATATGGTGAATGTTTTAAAACACTCGCTACTGATCATACTTTTTACTGTGTGTGAAAATGTCCCCTACTACCCAGCGTAAGTATGAACAACACCTACATAATAAATATGGTGAATGTTTTAAAACACTCGCTACTGATCATACTTTTACTGTGTGTGAAAATGTCCCCTACTACCCAGCGTAAGTATGAACAACACCTACATTATAAATATGGTGAATGTTTTAAAACACTCGCTACTGATCATACTTTTTACTGTGTGTGAAAATGTCCCCTACTACCCAGCGTAAGTATGAACAACACCTACATTATAAATATGGTGAATGTTTTAAAACACTCGCTACTGATCATATATTTTACTGTGTGTGAAAATGTCCCCTACTACCCAGCGTAAGTATGAACAACACCTACATTATAAATATGGTGAATGTTTTAAAACACTCGCTACTGATCATACTTTTTACTGTGTGTGAAAATGTCCCCTACTACCCAGCGTAAGTATGAACAACACCTACATAATAAATATGGTGAATGTTTTAAAACACTCGCTACTGATCATACTTTTTACTGTGTGTGAAAATGTCCCCTACTACCCAGCGTAAGTATGAACAACACCTACATTATAAATATGGTGAATGTTTTAAAACACTCGCTACTGATCATACTTTTTACTGTGTGTGAAAATGTCCCCTACTACCCAGCGTAAGTATGAACAACACCTACATAATAAATATGGTGAATGTTTTAAAACACTCGCTACTGATCATACTTTTTACTCGTATCTTTTATCAGTAGATGTGTCAATAGACTTTAAAACTAAAAATTATTTAATCCTAGAATTTTCGATGGTGTCAACACCTTCGTCTATGCGAACATGTTATATTGTTTGTGGATCCGTTGTTCTTGTTTACAGGATCTATCCTAACGTATCAGTTACATGTAATAATGTAAAGAAACGTACCACTAATATTACGATTAATTCCTCTAATTATTTTGGAGTCTCGTTTGTTTGTTTTAGAATTTCGCGCAAAGCTACTCGAGGGCTATCTGCGCTAGCCGTCCTTAATTTAGCAGTGTAAGACTAGAGGGAAGACAGCTAGTCATCACCACCCACCGCCAAATCTTGGGCTTTTACCAACGAATAGTGGGATTGACCGTCACATTATAACGCTCCCACGGCTGAAAGGGCGAGCATGTTTAGTGCGACCGAGTTTCGAACCTGCGACCCTCGGATTAACAGTCGAACGCCTTAACTCGCCTGGCCATGCCGGGCCATATTCTGGACTCTATTTAGTGTTCACAGAAACTTTAGTTTTTTTCACTCAGTTTTAAGTCCGTTACTTACGTTGAACGTTGGAATATAAAAGTACTCAGTGTGGGTACCATGGGTAAGTTGAAGAGATATCAACATCCCTGGGGCTGCTTCACTGGAACTTTATTATTTCCAATTTTACATTTCGAAAGTAAAGAATTTTATAAAAACTAAAATAACTATCATGTTTGATTTTATTTGTCTCCCATCGGTAAGGTTCACCATAAAAATAATTCGATAATTTGAAAGCCAAAGTACACACTTCAAAACAATTAAGCAAATGCCCAGTGAACTGAGTAACGTAACCAGTTATTATCGTATGTGTAGTGTTTTGAGAGGTATTTCGACTATATTTTTAAAATTATTATACAAGTGAAAGATCCCATAATACCATACATATATAATCCACTAGTGACTTGCCGTGTTCAGAGTTATTCATCAGGTAAACCTCAGTGACAAATAGTAAAGGGGATCACAACAGATTGGGTTTTGAACTTATCTTGCTCTAGTATTTTAAACAGCTTTTCTGATGAATAATTTACAGTAATCTATCAATCCTACTTATCAGCGAGTTCCAATGTGAATATATGATGACAGTGTGAGTACGAAACGTCACATACGTTTATGTCTGTTTCAATAAACTTGAATCACGCAACTTCAAGTGCATGCGTAACCCTTGTCGTCACTTGTCGCGTTTAAGCTACGAAAGGTCTTTTTTTTTGTTTTTAATCTACCTACTGTGATATTTAACTATTATTAAATTATGGGTACCTCATAAGATTACCGATTTATTGATCAGGAAAAATGAACAAACAAATGTTTTACTATATTTATGTTCATTCTGACGTAGGTGAAAGTGGAACAGACATAAACATGAAACGAGAAAAAAAAAAACATGTCGAAGTTTTTATTCGTTGGTAAGCGCAGAGCTACACATTATAGACTTCTCACTGCGGGTATCGAAGTTGGATATTTAGAGTTCTAAGCCATTAGATTTACAAATATGTTGTACTCATAAACAATGTTAACAATGAGAAGAGAGACTGGCTTCAACAAGCGATAGACGATATAAAAATATATCTTTGTTAATATGTTGTACTCAAAAACAATGGGAAGAGAGACTGGCTTCAACAAGCGATATACAATATAAAAATGTTTGGTGTGACAGAGATTCGAACCCGCGAACCTTAAATTACGAGTAGAGATCCTTAACCACCAGACCATGCCGGGCCTTCCTTTTTGGAGTTAAGAAACATATATATATTATATTCTCTGTCCCTTGTTGAAGCCAGTACAACATATTAACAAAGAAATAATAAAAAAAAAAAACCGAAGAGAAAACAGTTTTCAACGTAAATTTGTCGAAACAAATGTCAACTGCACTCAGATAACAAATCATAAACTAATACGTTTCAAAGGTTGCTCGTGTAATAAAGACAACAGAATATTAAACGCGGGACTAATGAAGTCAGTATTACCACGTAACCGTTTAAATATTAACACATTTCAACGCTCGAACAGAATAAGTCATTAGAACCAAACTCGTCAACCACGAATCGTTTTGAGAAATTTAACTCACTGTGACAAACAGTCAAGAAGACCACACACACAGTCTAAATATTTTGATTTTTAGGAATGGATCAGGTGTAATTCTGTGTGTTTTACTGGTTAAGTTTCCCCACTGTTTAATAGTGTTTCACAAGGGTTATTTCTCCATTTTTTTATAAATATAATACTCAGATCTGAATATTTCGAGACATGCCGATGATTAACAAACGCCAAATATGTTACTCAACTCTATGATTTTATGTTTCTGTCTCATAGGGTTGG
Organism: Tachypleus tridentatus; assembly: GCF_004210375.1. Taxonomy (NCBI): domain Eukaryota; kingdom Metazoa; phylum Arthropoda; class Merostomata; order Xiphosura; family Limulidae; genus Tachypleus; species Tachypleus tridentatus. The sequence goes on from NC_134831.1 coordinate 93,950,236, forward strand.
TCTTAAATATTCCACGAAATGCGTTACTCAGCTTAGCTTTATTATAATAAATAATATCTACAATTAATACCGTATTTTCCGGTTAATAAGCCGAATCGCCGAATAAGCCGAGGCTAATTTTCAGCTCTGAAAATGAGGGTTTTTGCTTATTACCGCCCAATAAGACGAAGCCATTTTTAAGAAGTGACAAGTTTCTTCAAAATGATTTCTTAGTCTCGTTTCAGCGTCAGCATGCATGTTGTGTGTGATCATTAGCGTTCTGTAGTAAATCAGAACGTGTCGTATTGAGACAGAGATGGAATCAATATGTCATTCGTTATTGGCTCCACTCACTGTAATTAGGTAACCAATGAAATTCCAGAAACAACGTTTCACTGTAGTCTTAACGTGCTTTGCTGATGGGACAAAATTACCGCCTATGGTAATTTTCAAAAGAAAAACATTTCCTAAGAAGAAGAAATTTCCGAAAGGATTGATCGGCCAATAAGCCGACCCCCAAAAATCAGGTCCAAAATTTAGGGCCAGAAATTCGGCTTATTAGGCGGAATATACGGTAAGTGTCGTTACCCATATTGTAGTAACCATCTCTGTTACCTATCGTTAAAATCTACGATTAAGTAAGTGTCTGTTTCAAAGTCAAAGTCTCTAATTAAGTAAACGCTTATTTTAAAGTTAAATTCTACGGTTAAATAAGTGCTAATTTCGAAGTCAGTGTCTACTGTTCAGTATATACCTATTTCTGATTTGAAGTCTACGGTTAAGTAAGCGCTTATTTCAAAATGTAAAACCTACGATTGATAATGTGTTTATTTTAGCACAAGTTTTGCTGCATCGAAGTTCTTCCACGTTTTAAGTTTTGTGACACTAACAAGTTTGAAGCTCTGATGGGATACTTTGTCTTTCAAGCAAACAAAAATAGTTTTCCCAACCCATTTTATAAATGAGAGTTTCTCTTTATAACTTTTAAAAGTCGAAAACACATAGACACATAAACTTTTCTCAAGCTCAAATAAAAAAGAAAAGTTTGCCAACACATATTTATAACTTAAATAAGCAGGAAAATATTAGAAGCCATTAGAAACGTCTTTCCTTCACTGACAAATTACAAGCAAAACATAAACTGTTTCAGTGAAGCTTTCTTATGTAAATAATTGTTATATCTTTTCACCAGAACTTAACTGTGATGCTTGTTCATTCTACGAGTGCTTGAATGGGTCTAGTTTATTCTACGAGCGATGGGATTGATCTTTCACATTCTACAAGTGATGGGATGGATCTAGTTCATTCTACGAGCGATGGGATGGATCTTGTGCATTCTACGAGTTATGGGGTGGATCTAGTTCATTCTACGAGTGCTTGAATGGGTCTAGTTTATTCTACGAGCGATGGGATTGATCTTTCACATTCTACAAGTGATGGGATGGATCTAGTTCATTCTACGAGCGATGGGATGGATCTTGTACATTCTACGAGTTATGGGGTGGATCTAGTTCATTCTACGAGTGCTTGGATGGATCTTGTTTATTCTACAAGTGGTGGGATGGATCTTGTACATTCTACGAGTGCTTTGATGGATCTAGTTTATTTTACAAGTTATGGAGTATCTAGTTCATTCTGAGAGCGATGGGATGGATCTAGTTTATTCTACAAGTGGTGGGATGGATCTTGTACATTTCACGAGGTATGGGGTGGATCTAGTTCATTTTACGAGTGCTTGGATGGATCTAGTTTATTCTACAAGTGGTGGGATGGATCTTGTACATTTCACGAGGTATGGGGTGGATCTAGTTCATTCTACGAGTGCTTGGATGGATCTAGTTTATTCTACAAGTGGTGTGATGGATCTTGTACATTTTACGAGTGCTTTGATGGATCTAGTTTATTCTACAAGTTATGGAGTATCTAGTTCATTCTGCGAGCGATGGGATGGATCTTGTACATTCTACGAGTTATGGGGTGGATCTAGTTCATTCTACGAGTGGTGGGATGGATCTTGTACATTTCACGAGGTATGGGGTGGATCTAGTTCATTCTACGAGTGCTTGGATGGATCTAGTTTATTCTACAAGTGGTGTGATGGATCTTGTACATTTTACGAGTGCTTTGATGGATCTAGTTTATTCTACAAGTTATGGAGTATCTAGTTCATTCTGCGAGCGATGGGATGGATCTTGTACATTTCACGAGGTATGGGGTGGATCTAGTTCATTTTACGAGTGCTTGGATGGATCTAGTTTATTCTACAAGTGGTGGGATGGATCTTGTACATTTCACGAGGTATGGGGTGGATCTAGTTCATTCTACGAGTGCTTGGATGGATCTAGTTTATTCTACAAGTGGTGTGATGGATCTTGTACATTTTACGAGTGCTTTGATGGATCTAGTTTATTCTACAAGTTATGGAGTATCTAGTTCATTCTGCGAGCGATGGGATGGATCTTGTACATTCTACGAGTTATGGGGTGGATCTAGTTCATTCTACGAGTGGTGGGATGGATCTTGTACATTTCACGAGGTATGGGGTGGATCTAGTTCATTCTACGAGTGCTTGGATGGATCTAGTTTATTCTACAAGTGGTGTGATGGATCTTGTACATTTTACGAGTGCTTTGATGGATCTAGTTTATTCTACAAGTTATGGAGTATCTAGTTCATTCTGCGAGCGATGGGATGGATCTTGTACATTCTACGAGTTATGGGGTGGATCTAGTTCATTCTACGAGTGGTGGGATGGATCTTGTACATTTCACGAGGTATGGGGTGGATCTAGTTCATTCTACGAGTGCTTGGATGGATCTAGTTTATTCTACAAGTGGTGTGATGGATCTTGTACATTTTACGAGTGCTTTGATGGATCTAGTTTATTCTACAAGTTATGGAGTATCTAGTTCATTCTGCGAGCGATGGGATGGATCTTGTACATTTCACGAGGTATGGGGTGGATCTAGTTCATTTTACGAGTGCTTGGATGGATCTAGTTTATTCTACAAGTGGTGGGATGGATCTTGTACATTTCACGAGGTATGGGGTGGATCTAGTTCATTCTACGAGTGCTTGGATGGATCTAGTTTATTCTACAAGTGGTGTGATGGATCTTGTACATTTTACGAGTGCTTTGATGGATCTAGTTTATTCTACAAGTTATGGAGTATCTAGTTCATTCTGCGAGCGATGGGATGGATCTTGTACATTCTACGAGTTATGGGGTGGATCTAGTTCATTCTACGAGTGGTGGGATGGATCTTGTACATTTCACGAGGTATGGGGTGGATCTAGTTCATTCTACGAGTGCTTGGATGGATCTAGTTTATTCTACAAGTGGTGTGATGGATCTTGTACATTTTACGAGTGCTTTGATGGATCTAGTTTATTCTACAAGTTATGGAGTATCTAGTTCATTCTGCGAGCGATGGGATGGATCTTGTACATTCTACGAGTTATGGGGTGGATCTAGTTCATTCTACGAGTGCTTGGATGGATCTTGTTTATTCTACAAGTGGTGGGATGGATCTTGTACATTTTACGAGTGCTTTGATGGATCTAGTTTATTCTACAAGTTATGGAGTATCTAGTTCATTCTGCGAGCGATGGGATGGATCTTGTACATTCTACGAGTGCTTTGATGGATCTAGTTTATTTTACAAGTTATGGAGTATCTAGTTCATTCTGAGAGCGATGGGATGGATCTAGTTTATTCTACAAGTGGTGGGATGGATCTTGTACATTTCATGAGGTATGGGGTGGATCTAGTTCATTTTACGAGTGCTTGGATGGATCTAGTTTATTCTACAAGTGGTGGGATGGATCTTGTACATTTCACGAGGTATGGGGTGGATCTAATTCATTCTGCGAGCGATGGGATGGATCTAGTTTATTCTACAAGTGGTGGGATGGATATTGTACGTTTTACGACTGTTGGGATGAATCTAGAAAAGCAAGACAAATCACCACAACTGTATTCCAAAAACCCACATACACGAACCTACCTACACTTCCAGTCCTATCATCCAACCTCGATAAAATGTGGTATAATCCAATGCTTAAAAAAAAGAGCAGAAAACATCTACAATAAGAAATCCATCGATTGTTTGGTTTGTTTTGAATTAAGCGCAAAGCTACTCGAGGACTATTTGCACTACTCGTCCCTAATTTCGCAGTGTAACACTAGAGGGAAGGCAGCTAGTTATCACAGTCAACCTTTGGGCTACTCTTTTACCAACGAATAGTGGGATTGACCGTCACTTTATAAAGCCCTCACGGCTGAAAGGGCGAACATTTTTATTTTGACGGGGATTCGAACCCGTGACCGTCGGATTACGAGTCGAGTGCCTTAACCACCTGGCCATGCTGGGCCCTACATTCATTGAAGCAGTACGCCAGAAGATCGTAGAGAGTTTTAAACAGAATAGTTAGTTACATTTTCACCAAAACTTCTTGAAGACCACGACAGAAAGAAAAGATCAGAAAGTCAACACCATTAACCTGCCAGACCTACAACATTTCAGAGAAAAACTCAAACACATAGCCAAGAAATTCAAAAGCTGGTGGAAATCCTACAGTACCTTAAGGTTCATTCTGGTAAAAAACAAACAGCGACCTACCAAAGAGAATATCAAAAACGTCATCTATGAAATTCCTTGTTCCTACCACGACACATACATTGTAGAAACAGGAAGAAAATTTGTGACAAGAACAAAAGAACATAAAGTTAGTACAAGACTCATGAGAACACAATATTCAGCCGTTCCAGAGCGCACCACGTCAACTGGACACATAATAAACTGGGAGAAAATTAGAATCATCGACACTGACAAATTCTGGAAGACAAGAAAAATCAAAGAATAATTTTATATTAACACTATTGAACCTTCACTAAACAGAGATTCCGTATTAGAGATGAGTAACCTATGGCTATCATTGGTTGAATCTATAGGAAATATCTCTTCTAATCAGAAACAGTAATAATCTAATCAATCACTACACGCTCTCCACAATCCACCAGGACACTATAAAAGACCGACAACACTTTACACACAAACAAAAAAAATACTCCACAATCAATGGACTTTAACACCAGAAATTCACGCTCTAATAATCAAACGCAGACAGCTTAGACGAACTCACTATGCAACACGCGGCCCAACCATCAAAACACAGATCAACAGAACAAACACAAAAATTAAACAAGTTAAAATAGCAAAATAAATAGGTTGGCTTAACTTTTGTAAAAAGTAAGAATAACTCAAAATAATTTTGGAAGAAATTTAAGAGCATTTCTTCAGACAAAAACACAAAATACTTACTCTAACACATCACACACACAACAACACAATCGCGAGGATGGATTCAGAGAAAGCCGATCTACTGGTCGACTATTACGAATCATCCTTTAGTGACCTCAACTCTGATGACTTTGACACACAACACAACAACGTGTTAAAAACTACGTACATACAAATCAATCTTTCTTCACCCCACAATTCCCCGGTAACACTCTAATTAGCTACTCCAGTTCAATTAATAGAGAAATTAACACCACTGAGCTCAAAATTAACATTAAACACTTGAAAAACACTTCCCCCGGAAATGATCAATAACCTAATATTATTCTTAAAAAGGGCTCCTATTACAACATCTCATAAACATCATGAATCTTTCACTAACAACAGGTTATTACCCTGACACTTGTCACTAACAACAGGTTATTACCCTGACACTTGTCACCTACAACAGGTTATTACCCCGACACTTGTCACTAACAACAGGTTATTACCCCGACACTTGTCACTAACAACAGGTTATTACCCCGACACTTGTCACTGACAACAAGTTATTACCCTGACACTTGTCACTAACAACAGGTTATTACCCCGACACTTGTCACCTACAACAGGTTATTACCCCGACACTTGTCACTAACAACAGGTTATTACCCCGACACTTGTCACTAACAGCAAGTTATTACCCCGACACTTGTCACAAACAACAGGTTATTACCCCGACACTTGTCACTAACAGCAAGTTATTACCCGACACTTGTCATTAACAGCAAGTTATTACCCCGACACTTATCACAAACAACAGGTTATTACCCAACACTTGTCACTAACAACAGGTTATTACCCCGACACTTGTCACTAACAACAGGTTATTACCCGACACTTGTCACTAACAACAAGTTATTACCCCGACACTTGTCACTAACAACAGATTATTACCCCGACACTTGTCACTAACAACAGGTTATTACCCCGACACTTGTCACTAACAACAGGTTATTACCCCGACACTTGTCACTAACAACAGGTTATTACCCTGACACTTGTCACTAACAACAAGTTATTACCCCGACACTTGTCACTAACAACAGGTTATTACCCCGACACTTGGAAAAAGCTATTATCACCACGATTATAAAAAAAACAACAACAAACAGGACTAATCCTGACAACTTCCGTCTCATCAGTCTGTTAAGTTATCTTGGTAAACGGATGGAGAAAATAATATCAAATCTCTTCCTTCGTTTCTGCGAAATAAATAATATCCTCCCTGAATCTCAAAACGCTTCCAGAAAAAATAGACAAACAACAGATCACCACACACGACTCACTAAATCAGTTTACAAAGCATTCAATAACAACCACATAACCACAGGTGTATTTTTAAATGTTAAAAAAGCATTTGACAGTGTCTGGCATAACGCCATCAAGTATAAATTAAACAACTTGAAAGTAAGTCACACTATTATCAGATGCATATCAAACTTCCTTACAGATATAACAGCTCTAATAAGAGTCAACAATACCTTATCAAAATCTTTCAACATCACTGCATGAGTACTTCAAGGATCTGTCCTATTGGCACTCCGTTACATTATTATCGTCAGTGACATAACAACTTACACTTACAATTCACAATACGCTGACGACATTGCCATCCGGAGTATTTCTAGAAACCCGCTAATGGCCATGCCTCGCGTTCAGAAATCACTAAATACTGTGGTGTGTTTTAAATCCCACAAAAACACGAGCAATCACTCTTTATAGGGAATTAAAGAGGCACAGTGAAAGTAGACATCAAACTCGGCAACTCGCCTATTAACATGTGCAAACACTTCCTCAGCATCACATTTCACATTAATGTGGAAAAACTTGTCTACAGCACGCATCTATCCATCCAAAAACGTATTTTACATTTGTTGACCATAGCTAGCAAGTATTCAGGCTACTCACCTGAAATCATCATTCAAATATACGAGGCTTACATCCGTCCGTTAATAGAATATGGATGTCAAGTCACGTATCTAACACACTACAGAAAATCCAAATATAACAAAATATTAAGAGCAGCAAACCAACTACCAACATACACACCTGTCAACTATGTACACAAAATCAGTAATCTGCCCACCCTAAGGAATTGGCTAACTGAAAGAGTACACAAACATTACTTAAAAGCAGAACATAGAAATGAACTAACCGTGTCATTATACAAATTAGCCAGCGCTCCTACAAAATACATCTCACCACACAACGTATTTCAGCAGGTACGAATCACTTAATAAAACACACAACATAAATAGGGTGTATATATGTTTATAACATAGAAATGAACTAACTGCGTCATTATACAAATTAGCCAGCGCTCCTACAAAATACATCTCACCACACAACGTATTTCAGCAGGTACGAATCACTTAATAAAACACACAACATAAATAGGGTGTATATATGTTTATAACATAGAAATGAACTAACCGCGTCATTATACAAATTAGCCAGCGCTCCTACAAAATACATCTCACCACACAACGTATTTCAGCAGGTACGAATCACTTAATAAAACACACAACATAAATAGGGTGTATATATGTTTATTTTTTATTTATTTTTTAGCTCTGGGCACAGGACAGGTAGAATATTCGGCGCCTGTTCTGTGAAAGTGGGTTTTCTCGGGGCTCTCCCGTTTCTCCCTCACAACAAATTCTGAGGCACTTAGATTTATAGATCCCAGCTACTCATGGCCCTGATCACAGGATGTTCTACTGATTATCGCGGGGCTTGCTTCATTTCTGCCGGCGGGCTCCAGACTTGTCCACATCCTTTTTGCCTGGGCCCGGCATGGCCAAGCGTGTTAAGGCGTGCGACTCGTAATCTGAGGGTCGCGAGTTCGCATCCCCGTCGCGCCAAACATGCTCGCCCTTTCAGCCGTAGGGGCGTTATTATATTACGTTCAATCCCACTATTCGTTGGTAAAAGAGTAGCCCAAGAGTTGGCGGTGGATGGTGATGACTAGCTGCCTTCCCTCTAGTCTTACACTGCTAAATTAGGGACGGCTAGCACAGATAGCCCTCGAGTAGCTTTGTGGAAATTCAAAAACAAACAAAAATCCTTTTTGCCGCCTTTGTCTCGCTCAGCGTTCTCACACTGCCCCACTTCACTTCATTGCCTCAAACAAGTAAAATTAAAATACAGGAAAACTCTCACGTACAGATGAACAATCTTTCATGTGAGGGGACGAAGAGGAGCCACAACGATCCTTACCCCCCTGTTGAAGAGAGACGTCTCTATCTCTAAACTAAACCCCTGCCAAGGTTTTGTTACACGTACAATAACCTGAAGACGAAAGGCGGAAGACTTTCGAAACGTCGTCCTCTACACTTGTGTCTCCACTACAGGCAGTTGCCGTCCATTATACAAAGTTTCATCATGAATACTCTGCCTAAACAATCTATCAAATGGATGGATCTAGTTCATTCTACAAGTGATGGGATTGATCTTGTACGTTCTACAAGTGATGGGATGGATCTAGTTCATTCTACGAGTGATGGGATTGATCTTGTACATTCTACAAGTGATGGGATGAATCTAGTTCATTCTACCAGTGATGGGATGGATCTTGTACATTCTACAAGTGGTGGGATGGATTTAGTTCATTCTACAAGTGATGGGATGGATCTAGTTCATTTTACGAGTGATGGGATTGATCTTGTACATTCTACGAGTGATGGGATGGACCTAGTTCATTCCACACGTGATGGAATGGATCTAGTTTATTCTACGAGTGATGGGATGGATTTAGTTCATTCTACGAGTGATGGGATGGATGTTGTACATTCTACGAGTTATGGGATTGATCTTGAACATTCTACGAGTTATGGGATGGATCTAGTTCATTCTACGAGTGATGGGTTGGATTTAGTTCATTCTACGAGTGATGGAATGGATGTTGTACATTCTACGAGTTATGGGGTGGATCTTGTACATTCTACAAGTGATGGGATCGATCTTGTACATTCTACGAGTGATGGGATGGATTTTGTACATTTTGCAAATGATGGGGAATCCACAAGTGTAGACAAACGATGTAGAAAAATAAAACAAGCCAAAGATTTTCCCACCCCCGATTGCTTATCGCCAACTTTGAGACCTTATAACGCTAAATACAATCCCCGCGTCGGGCATAATCAAGTTAGCTCGCTGTGCGACCTTACGCTAAAAGTAATATTCGGTATGTCTTTTGTCTTTCAGTAATTTCCTGGAAAATCCCTGTTACCTCAGTCTTAGTGTTCATAACGTTAAAAAAAATCGAGTTTCCATAGCCGCAATGGGCAGAGCACACATGATCCATTGTGTAGCTTTGTGCTTCACGACAAAGTCCCTGGAAATGTACTTCATGTTTCAAATTCTTGTTCTCGTAAAAATTCTTCAACAGTTTTGTTATTTGTACACGTTAGCACGAAAGAGATGAAACATGCTTGTAAGTGAGGATGATTTATGTTTTATGAAACGATGCGTGTTTTTAACATACGAAACTCTTTTCCCTGAGTAACTAGTTATACAACAAGAACGAATTATCAAAACTTACAGGTTTGAGGCATTGGGGGAATAGAACTCTTTACTAATAAACTATAATTTCAAAGAACCTCAGCAATGGGTTCTGGTCATTCTACCAGTTTCTCTCTGAATACATTATATTCTCTCCCTTAGTGACTACATTTTCCACCTGATAGCAGGCACCAGGGCGATTCGGTTTAACTTTTCTTCAGTTTTCTTGGACGAACGAGAGGGAGACGCTGAACCGAACACCAGTCTTCTCCCGGATAAGCCTCCAGACCCCAAAGAGCATCACCACGGCCACAGCAAGCTAGCCTATTACCCGTGGTACCACGGGACACCCCACTACAGTCACAAACGAACGTACGGGCACAGTTACCTTCCTTCTTACCCATCTCATCCACATTATAGACACAGGTAAGTAGTTCAAAATACCCACCTTAATCTTTAGTGTGTGGTCAGAAAAAATCCTTGATTCTAGTATACTAGCTATCAGTTTCACTGTCAACAATAGTGTTTTGCTGTAAGAACATAGTTTGTGGACTTGTAACGTTATAAGAAGGGTTTCGATACCCGTGGTGGACAAAGTTATTAACGAGCAAGATGAAAACTATATATCAGTGTGACCAGTGGATAGCATAATTGTGGCCAGTTCGAGTTTGGGAATCAACTTTTACATCATTTTTACTAACTGACCAAATTATCGCAGATTTGGTAATTAGGAACTGCACGTCATCACTAATGTTGCGAGCTTCATCGCTGTTACAGACTCGCCTATTTTGTTACGTCAGTCTGGTTCAAGGTTGCTGAATTTGATAATTTTTTACCAAATTTGGTAAATTTGGCTCTGTTTGGTAAAACCATCATGAAATTTGATAAATTTTGCTAACTTGCATGTTTCGTGGCCAATAAAAGATTTTCAAATTTATTGCCACCTTTACATGAGATGTGACCTTGTGATAATGTTTAATAAGGACAAGTTTTATGTCTAAATGTTTGAACATGTTTTATAAGAGCTCATTTCGTGACTCGTAAGTGTCAGTATTAGTTTACAGTGTAATGCATTGTTTAATTATAAATTTGTGTTTTGCTTACTTTTTATAATTTCATTTAATTTACACATAACCCTCCCCACATATCATAATGGCTGAGAAAAGGAACAATAAGTATAGTAATTTAGCTTACATAAGCTTAGTTACGAACAGAAACCTCAGTTGCCACAAAAATTGCTTAAAGGTGAATTTTACAGAAAAAGAAAACTTTGCAGTCAAAAGAAGTATACTGATTAATTTTGCAGGTTTACATTTTTTATAAAAATATGTGCTAATAAATGAAACATAGAACTTGGTGCAGAAAGAGCCCTTTCTGAGCGGCAATCCGAACATTTTAGTTTTTACGTTTGACGCTAGGAAAAGTACTGTGACGTAATAGTTGCCAAACAAACCGCCAACGCCAGCGCGTTGAATGTAAATAAACATGTTCAGTGCATACGGAGAAACAGAGGCGGAGTCTGTTTTGACTTTGGGTTCTGAACAGTGTCAAGTATCGCCATATCAATTGGAACCTACTCTGAACGAACCTAGAACAGTTACTTTTGACACAGATCTGACAAGTTCTATTGATGAGGACAGTTCCACGAACGAGAGTAGCGGAACTGTAAGTGATACTGAAGAAATAAGATTATATATTAAAACAAAATGCTTTATGAGGTTTATGAGATTTACATTTAATATGACAATGTGAAAGTACTGTGTTAAGATTAATTTTATTATGATGAATTATGGAAATATGTGATGGAGTTTATATGTGATTGTTTACAAGTCTACAATGTTTTTTTAAATACATAACATGTACTTGATTACTTCAACATGTTCAAGACATAGTCTTATTTCAATTTATCTTGAAATGTTAAATTTGAAAAATGGTATTCTTCAAACTTTTCATGTGTAAAAATGATACAAAAACATCTACAGAATGATCTACCAGCTTTTAAACTTGGAATATACTCTATTTGGGATAGATTTGTCCACTGTCTAGATTAAGAAATCAAGGTTTCACTAACTTTCAGGTGTCACAAATGCAAAACACGCTCATGAATGTGAAATGTGTATGTCTAGTTACATTTTTCAAAAACTTGTACTTTTTAAATTATTATATTATACTAGTTATTGTTTATCGCTTTATACTGCACATATACCTTTAAGTTTGTTCTTTTCATGATGGCAAGGGATGGCTTCAGAGGGGTGGAGCCTGTATGCTGCAGGCTGAGATCAGTCCTCAGCTCTACACAAGGAAAGATGGTGGGGACGATCCTGTCTACTGCCGATGTTTTTTTCAGTCTCAACCTGCCTGGCTTGAAACCCACGGAATCCAAAACAGTGGAATCCGACACAAAACATGAGCGTTCAAAGTGATCTTAACAAAGCTTTGCATGGTATAAAGGAGTCCAGTTCTTCCTATTGACCATTTACACCCACTGTCGCCACCTTGCCGGTTCCTTCTCCTTGCACGGAAACGAAAAGAAGCTTTTGCTCGATGCTGAACCGTTTTTACAAACATAAGTAACGCAGTAAACCATGTTATCATAAAACAAACATAAAGTTGCAATATCAAGACAAAAAATAGTCTCACAAATATGTAATCTGAAAAAAGCATCGATAGATTTACATAAAACACCAGCACTGAAAGGAACATAAAGGTCGGCGCGCAACGAAGCGTGTTTGGCAACTATTACGTCATAGTTGTTAGACGTCACGGAAACAGCCGAACGACCGAGAGGAACTTGAGTTCGAGGACCCGCATATTTTGTTTCATTTTTTTACTCAAAAACTAAAGTGTTTAAAATTATGGCAACCACACAGAATTATACCTAACCAAAGTACAGTTTCTAAGACAATTATTAAATTTGTTGAAAATTCACCTTCAATAATCCTAAGTTTAGTTGTTTTAGTCGAAGTTCAAAAAACGTAAGTCATTTTGTAAATATATATAGTTGTGACTTATCTGGGAGTATTACCATACTTGAGAAACATCTTGACAGTGAAAAACATTTAAAAATATTAAAGCAAGGGCTAAGACTTTTAAAGTAACTGTTTTCGTACGGCTTTCTACTTCTTCATATAGCATGTCTCAAGTGGCTTTCATTGAACTGAAATGTGTGTGTTTGTAACAGAACACAATCTCCCCATTTCAATACGAGATCATCTTCCAGGCTTTCTATCTAATGCATGCCTTGATTCTAAAATTGCTAAGGAAATTAAACGTGCAAGAACAAAAGGAACAGTTGTTTTTCGTGATGTCTCTGGTGAGAAATACTTGAAAATCTTTATAGCACTATTAAAGAATATTCATTAATTACTGATGAAAGTACAGATGCATCTACAAACAACAACTTGTTCTAATAGCTAGATTTCATGATAGCCGTATTTAAAACACAATTTAAAACTTTTTAACTTCTTTGGAAATCAATTGCTGTACTGCCCAAGGCATTCACAATTTTAGAGTAATTTCTTTTTAGAAACATGGAATCCCATTTAAAAAATCGATAGGCTATGTAAGTGTAATGATGTGATCAAAAAGTGGTGTTTAAATTTTGCTAAAGCAGAAAGTGACATATCTCTGTGTACAAGGTTGTGTATGTCACTCAGTGTGTTTATGTGTATCCTATGTATGTTCTGAACTTCCACCTTCCTTAGTAGAGCTGACTAGAAATATTTATTCATATTTGTGAAACAGCCCAAAGAGATTAACTGAATATGCAGAATTTCAGGAATTTATCCAGACTGATCCTAACATGATTTTATATCACAGCTGTACTCGATGGTTATCACTTCAACAAGTGGTAGAAAGACTACTGAATCAATGACCAGTACTTGTCTTATTTTTTACATCAGTGGCATCAGAAGATGGGATGACTTTGGCATCTACAATACTAGAAAGTTTACAGAATACAATCGTAAAAATATACTTTGCATTTCCAACTTTTATTCTACCATATGTCAATAAAATAAGTTTAGAGGTTGAAGCTGAGAGCTTCAGAATTCATAAGCTACATGCCTCCATCAACAGTAGTATGAAATGTATCCTTGGTAATTTTATTAAGAGAGAAGTACTAAAAGATGCAGATATATCGAAGGTTAACATCAATCATTCTTCAGTTTATCTTCCCTCAAGTGAAATATATCGTGGAGAAAGAACTGAAAGTATCTTTCTAGAATATCCTTCCATGATTCAAACCAAAGAACTTGAAGAATTTCAGCTTAAGACATTGAATTTTTATGTCAAACTAAGCAAGGAAATGTACAAACGGTTTCTATCATCTGGGATGTTCACTTATTTGCAGCTATTTTAAGCTTTAGACCCAGAAGATGTGTCTCAAGGACAGCTACATTCAGTTATCCCATTGGCCATGAAAGTTCCTTATATTATTGAGGAAAAAGATTATAAAGATATCATTAAAGAATGGTGAGAGTTAACTTTATAAGAGAATAAAACTTCAAAATCAGAGAAATACTGGTATTATGTTTCATTAGAGAATGGTGAGAGTTAACTTTATTAGAGAATGAAACTTCAGAATCAGAGAAATACTTACTGGTATTATGTTTCATTAGAGAATGGTGAGAGTTAACTTTGTAAGAGAATGAAACTTGAGAATCAGAGAAATACTGGTATTATGTTTCATTAGAGAATGGTGAGAGTTAACTTTGTAAGAGAATGAAACTTGAGAATCAGAGAAATACTGGTATTATGTTTCATTAGAGAATGGTGAGAGTTAACTTTGTAAGAGAATGAAACTTGAGAATCAGAGAAATACTGGTATTATGTTTCATTAGAGAATGGTGAGAGTTAACTTTGTAAGAGAATGAAACTTGAGAATCAGAGAAATACTGGTATTATATTTAATTAGAGAATGGTGAGAGTTAAATTTATAAGAGAATGAAACTTGAGAATCAGAGAAATACTGGTATTATATTTCATTAGAGAATGGTGAGAGTTAACTTTGTAAGAGAATGAAACTTGAGAATCAGAGAAATACTGGTATGATATTTCATTAGAGAATGGTGAGAGTTAACTTTGTAAGAGAATGAAACTTGAGAATCAGAGAAATACTGGTATTATGTTTCATTAGAGAATGGTGAGAGTTAACTTTGTAAGAGAATAAAACTTCAGAATCAGAGAAATACTGGTATTATATTTCATTAGAGAATGGTGAGAGTTAACTTTGTAGGAGAATGAAACTTCAGAATCAGAGAAATACTGGTATTATATTTCATTAGAGAATGGTGAGAGTTAACTTTGTAGGAGAATGAAACTTCAGAATCAGAGAAATACTGGTATTATATTTCTCAAGAAAAATATGGATATAAATTATCTCCAAACTAATGATAAACTTACTGTCATTGTATCATTCTTCAGTTGCAGTAGAAAGGCTGTTCTCTTTGGTAAACAATATGAAGGTAAAAAATCGTTACCGGGAACCTAAATACATTATTATATGAAAAAAATGTTTTATAAAACACGACATAATAAGAATGACAACCGTGTGTAAAATATGAAGGAAACTAAATTGTAAACCAATAAAATAACCAAGTTTTTAATAAAATAAGGTGAGTTATATGTTGGTTTATTTAATTTGTTAAAATACAAGAAAATCATTTGTCAAACCTGGTCTGGTTTAGATGTTTATAATTGAGTGTGCGTTGTTTTGCTCGCGCTTTCAAAATGTTTTTCTTTCAAGTGTTTATATACATTGTTTTTAATTCCATAATATAGATAAGTGGATAATAAAAAATTAGAAAATAAATACAGTTCATTCTGGCATTACTGACGAAAAGAAAATGGCGCGTGACTGGAAAAACGTGAAACGAGAACTTAATGAAAGTTGGAAGTTGAAATTTGTAGTGATTGAAGCAAATAATAAACCAGTGTTTTGTTTGTGTAACAAAATCTTCAGGAATGATAAAGAATACAACCTTAAACAACACTTTAACAATCTATACAACGAATTTAATGTAAAATTTCCAGTTGATAGCAAAAATCGTATGAATGAAATTATCCGTCTGAAAGCACAACTTCATGAACAAAAGTTAGGCCTAAAAAGATTTTTATCATCGATAGAACTAGTTACGTTAACTAGCTATAATGTAGCTTGGATTCTAGCTAAAGAAAAGAAATCATTTCCTGATGCTGAACTAGTAAAAGAAATATTGATTGTGATCCATTTCAATTTGATTTAGGAACTTTCAGTAAGGAAATTACATCTTTTTTGACTTTCAATAAGTGTGGATTTTAAGAGGAGATGCTTACCCTGCAAAGTTAGAACACATAAAAGGTAAACAAAGATGTTCTATCAGAGGGACGTGGCTCACTATTCTGATAAATGAGAGTCTTCCAAATTTAAAGATAGCGATTTTAAAATTATTTTCCATATTTGGATCCACATGGGTGTGTGAGTCAACATTTTCTATGCTAGATTTTCTCAAATCTAGATACAGATCTTGGCTTACTGACATAAATCTAGAGGCAGAGCTAAGATGCATAGATATTAAGCCAAATTTCATGAAACTTGTTGATAAAAAAACCCATCAATTTTCACATTGAAGGTTAGTTGGAATGCAATTATTTTAATGAAACTTTTTTTTATTAAGTAGAGTGTGGCCAACGTTGTTTTCATTAACCACAGTTGTGGTCGCTATGAAAAATAAGCTGTTCATCCCTAATTAAAAACAAAAATCCGCTAATTTTTAAACCCTTAGTCATTGTCTTATACCTTTGATAAAATACAATAGTTTCCATCACATATCTTCTATTTATTCAACCAGGGGACGGAGGCAACAAGATGAGGAACCAGCATGTGCTGTCAGGACTATGTTCATTCTTCCTGAAGCTGGCCTCACGGACAGGTCGGAATGGAAATTTGTAGTCAACGTACCGGACAGAGATCCGCGGTTCAAACAGGTTATTAGGGTTGACGTCTGCAGGTGAGAATCTGTTTCTGTAGTACATATAACAAATGTAGCTCTTGTTTTCATCTAAAGTGTTTGTTGCTACTACAGAGGCCTGTGAGTGACTAGCCTGTATCTTATTGGTTAGCTTTACATTTTTGCTGTCCCTCGCTCGTACAGCGGTAAGTCTACGGATTTACAACGCTAAAAGAAGGAATTCGATTCTCCTTCGTCGACAAAGCAGATAGCCGAATGTGGCTTTGCTATAAACGAACACACACACATACATTCTAGTTTCAAGATCTAATATTAAACCTATCAACCAACATTGTAGACATCATGACCATGTTGGAAATGTGTTTGTTCTCTGTCAATGTCATCTCACATCACACCATAATTAAAAACGACTAAACAAGAGAATATTACCAAACACATTCCAGTGTATAAAGCAAACAAGCGACCAATATTCAATATAAATCTTGTTTAGAGTAAACAGGCGACCATTATTCAATACAAAATCTTGTTTAGAGTAAACAAGCGACCATTATTCAATATAAATATTGTTTAGAGTAAACAGGCGACTATTATTCAATATAAATGTTGTTTAGAGTAAACAAGCGACCATTATTCAATATAAATCTTGTTTAGAGTAAACAGGCGACTGTTATTCAATATAAATCTTGTTTAGAGTAAACAAGCGACTATTATTCAATATAAATCTTGTTTAGAGTAAACAAGCGACCATTATTCAATATAAATATTGTTCAGAGTAAAATAAGCGACTATTATTCAATATAAATCTTGTTTAGAGTAAACAAGCGACTATTATTCAATATAAATGTTGTTTAGAGTAGACAAGCGACCATTATTCAATATAAATCTTGTTTAGAGTAAACAGGCGACCATTATTCAATATAAATGTTGTTTAGAGTAAACAAGCGACCATTATTCAATATAAATGTTGTTTAGAGTAAACAAGCGACTATTATTCAATATAAATGTTGTTTAGAGTAAACAAGCGACCATTATTCAATATAAATCTTGTTCAATATAAATCTTGTTTAGAGTAAACAGGCGACTATTATTCAATATAAATATTGTTTAGAGTAAACAAGCGACTATTATTCAATATAAATCTTGTTTAGAGTAAACAGGCTACTATTATTCAATATAAATATTGTTTAGAGTAAATAAGCGACTATTATTCAATATAAATCTTGTTTAAAGTAAACAGGCGACTATTATTCAATATAAATGTTGTTTAGAGTAAACAGGCAACTATTATTCAATATAAATGTTGTTTAGAGTAGACAAGCGACCATTATTCAATATAAATGTTGTTTAGAGTAAACAGGCGACTATTATTCAATATAAATCTTGTTTAGAGTAAACAAGCGACCATTATTCAATATAAATTTTGTTTAGAGTAAACAAGCGACCATTATTCAATATAAATCTTGTTTAGAGTAAACAAGCGACCATTATTCAATATAAATATTGTTCAGAGTAAACAAGCGACTATTATTCAATATAAATCTTGTTTAGAGTAAACAGGCAACTATTATTCAATATAAATATTGTTCAGAGTAAATAAGCGACTATTATTCAATATAAATCTTGTTTAGAGTAAACAGGCGACTATTATTCAATATAAATGTTGTTTAGAGTAGACAAGCGACCATTATTCAATATAAATCTTGTTTAGAGTAAACAGGCGACTATTATTCAATATAAATATTGTTTAGAGTAAACAAGCGACCATTATTCAATATAAATCTTGTTTAGAGTAAACAAGCGACCATTATTCAATATAAATCTTGTTTAGAGTAAACAAGCGACTATTATTCAATATAAATCTTGTTTAGAGTAAACAAGCGACTATTATTCAATATAAATGTTGTTTAGAGTAGACAAGCGACCATTATTCAATATAAATCTTGTTTAGAGTAAACAAGCGACTATTATTCAATATAAATGTTGTTTAGAGTAGACAAGCGACCATTATTCAATATAAATCTTGTTTAGAGTAAACAAGCGACCATTATTCAATATAAATCTTGTTTAGAGTAAACAAGCGACTATTATTCAATATAAATATTGTTCAGAGTAAACAAGCGACTATTATTCAATATAAATCTTGTTTAGAGTAAACAAGCGACTATTATTCAATATAAATCTTGTCCAGAGTAAACAAGCGACTATTATTCAATATAAATATTGTTTAGAGTAAACAAGCGACCATTATTCAATAT
This sequence comes from Tachypleus tridentatus, assembly GCF_004210375.1. NCBI lineage: Eukaryota > Metazoa > Arthropoda > Merostomata > Xiphosura > Limulidae > Tachypleus > Tachypleus tridentatus. Next base: position 93,969,268 of record NC_134831.1, read on the forward strand.
AAATTTTGTTTAGAGTAAACAAGCGACCATTATTCAATATAAATCTTGTTTAGAGTAAACAAGCGACCATTATTCAATATAAATATTGTCAGAGTAAATAAATATTATTTAGAGTAAACAAGCGACTATTATTCAATATAAATGTTGTTTAGAGTAAACAAGCGACCATTATTCAATATAAATGTTGTTTAGAGTAAACAAGCGACCATTATTCAATATAAATGTTGTTTAGAGTAAACAAGCGACTATTATTCAATATAAATGTTGTTTAGAGTAAACAAGCGACCATTATTCAATATAAATCTTGTTTAGAGTAAACAAGCGACTATTATTCAATATAAATGTTGTTTAGAGTAAACAAGCGACTATTATTCAATATAAATGTTGTTTAGAGTAAACAAGCGACCATTATTCAATATAAATCTTGTTTAGAGTAAACAAGCGACTATTATTCAATATAAATCTTGTTTAGAGTAAACAAGCGACTATTATTCAATATAAATATTGTTTAGAGTAAACAAGCGACCATTATTCAATATGAATCTTGTTTAGAGTAAACAAGCGACCATTATTCAATATAAATATTGTCCAGAGTAAACAAGCGACCATTATTCAATATAAATCTTGTTTAGAGTAAACAAGCGACCATTATTCAATATAAATATTGTTCAGAGTAAACAAGCGACTATTATTCAATATAAATCTTGTTTAGAGTAAACAGGCGACTATTATTCAATATAAATGTTGTTTAGAGTAGACAAGCGACCATTATTCAATATAAATCTTGTTTAGAGTAAACAGGCGACTATTATTCAATATAAATGTTGTTTAGAGTAAACAAGCGACTATTATTCAATATAAATATTGTTTAGAGTAGACAAGCGACTATTATTCAATATAAATCTTGTTTAGAGTAAACAAGCGACTATTATTCAATATAAATATTGTTTAGAGTAAACAAGCGACTATTATTCAATATAAATATTGTTTAGAGTAAACAAGCGACCATTATTCAATATAAATCTTGTTTAGAGTAAACAAGCGCGACAATATAAATTATTCAATATAAATCTTGTTTAGAGTAAACAAGCGACCATTATTCAATATAAATATTGTTTAGAGTAAACAAGCGACTATTATTCAATATAAATATTGTTTAGAGTAAACAGGCAACTATTATTCAATATAAATATTGTTTAGAGTAAACAAGCGACCATTATTCAATATAAATGTTGTTTAGAGTAAACAAGCGACCATTATTCAATATAAATGTTGTTTAGAGTAAACAAGCGACCATTATTCAATATAAATATTGTTTAGAGTAAACAAGCGACCATTATTCAATATAAATCTTGTTTAGAGTTATTATTCAATATAAATCTTGTTTAGAGTAAACAAGCGACCATTATTCAATATAAACAAGCGTTGTTTAGAGTAAACAAGCGACCATTATTCAATATAAATGTTGTTTAGAGTAAACAAGCGACCATTATTCAATATAAATGTTGTTTAGAGTAAACAAGACTATTATTCAATATAAATCTTGTTTAGAGTAAACAAGCGACATTATTCAATATAAATCTTGTTTAGAGTAAACAAGCGACTATTATTCAATATAAATGTTGTTTAGAGTAAACAAGCGACCATTATTCAATATAAATCTTGTTTAGAGTAAACAAGCGACCATTATTCAATAAAAAATCTTGTTTAGAGTAAACAAGCGACCATTATTCAATATAAATATTGTTTAGAGTAAACAAGCGACCATTATTCAATATAAATGTTGTTTAGAGTAAACAAGCGACTATTATTCAATATAAATGTTGTTTAGAGTAGACAAGCGACCATTATTCAATATAAATCTTGTTTAGAGTAAACAGGCGACTGTTATTCAATATAAATCTTGTTTAGAGTAAACAAGCGACTATTATTCAATATAAATATTGTTCAGAGTAAACAAGCGACTATTCTTCAATATAAATCTTGTTTAGAGTAAACAAGCGACTATTATTCAATATAAATCTTCTTTAGAGTAAACAAGCGACCATTATTCAATATAAATATTGTTTAGAGTAAACAAGCGACTATTATTCAATATAAATATTGTTCAGAGTAAACAAGCGACAATTATTCAATATAAATCTTGTTTAGAGTAAACAAGCGACTATTATTCAATATAAATCTTGTTTAGAGTAAACAAGCGACTATTATTCAATATAAATGTTGTTTAGAGTAAACAAGCGACCATTATTCAATATAAATCTTGTTTATAGTAAACAGGCAACAATTATTCAATATAAATCTTGTTTAGAGTAAACAAGCGACTATTATTCAATATAAATATTGTTTAGAGTAAACAAGCGACTATTATTCAATATAAATCTTGTTTAGAGTAAACAAGCGACTATTATTCAATATAAATCTTGTTTAAAGTAAACAAGCGACTGTTATTCAATATAAATGTTGTTTAAAGTAAACAATCGACTGTTATTTAATATAAATGTTGTTTATAGTAGACAAGGGACCATTATTCAATATAAATCTTGTTTAGAGTAAACAAGCGACTATTATTCAATATAAATGTTGTTTAGAGTAAACAAGCGACATTATTCAATTATTCAATATAAATGTTGTTTAGAGTAAACAAGCGACCATTATTCAATATAAATCTTGTTTAGAGTAAACAAGCGACTATTATTCAATATAAATCTTGTTTAGAGTAAACATGCAACTATTATTCAATATAAATATTGTTTAGAGTAGACAAGCGACCATTATTCAATATAAATCTTGTTTAGAGTAAACAAGCGACCATTATTCAATATAAATATTGTTCAGAGTAAACAGGCTACTATTATTCAATATAAATATTGTTCAGAGTAAACAAGCGACCATTATTCAATATAAATGTTGTTTAGAGTAAACAAGCGACCATTATTCAATATAAATGTTGTTTAGAGTAAACAAGCGACCATTATTCAATATAAATCTTGTTTAGAGTAAACAAGCGACCATTATTCAATATAAATCTTGTTTAGAGTAAACAGGCGACTATTATTCAATATAAATATTGTTTAGAGTAGACAAGCGACCATTATTCAATATAAATCTTGTTTAGAGTAAACAGGCGACCATTATTCAATAATAAATCTTGTTTAGAGTAAACAAGCGACCATTATTCAATATAAATATTGTTTAGAGTAAATAAGCGACTATTATTCAATATAAATCTTGTTTAGAGTAAACAGGCGACTATTATTCAATATAAATGTTGTTTAGAGTAAACAAGCGACCATTATTCAATATAAATCTTGTTTAGAGTAAACAAGCGACTATTATTCAATATAAATGTTGTTTAGAGTAAACAAGCGACTATTATTCAATATAAATATTGTTTAGAGTAAACAAGCGACTATTATTCAATATAAATCTTGTTTAGAGTAAACAAGCGACTATTATTCAATATAAATCTTGTTTAGAGTAAACAAGCGACCATTATTCAATATAAATGTTGTTTAGAGTAAACAAGCGACCATTATTCAATATAAATCTTGTTTAGAGTAAACAAGCGACTATTATTCAATATAAATCTTGTTTAGAGTAAACAAGCGACCATTATTCAATATAAATATTGTTTAGAGTAAACAAGCGACCATTATTCAATATAAATTAGAGTTGTTTAGAGTAAACAAGCGACTATTATTCAATATAAATGTTGTTTAGAGTAGACAAGCGACCATTATTCAATATAAATCTTGTTTAGAGTAAACAGGCGACTATTATTCAATATAAATATTGTTTAGAGTATACAAGCGACCATTATTCAATATAAATCTTGTTTAGAGTAAACAGGCGACTATTATTCAATATAAATATTGTTTAGAGTAAACAAGCGACCATTATTCAATATAAATATTGTTCAGAGTAAACAAGCGACTATTATTCAATATAAATATTGTTCAGAGTAAACAAGCGACTATTATTCAATATAAATCTTGTTTAGAGTAAACAGGCGACTATTATTCAATATAAATGTTGTTTAGAGTAAACAAGCGACCATTATTCAATATAAATGTTGTTTAGAGTAAACAAGCGACCATTATTTAATAAAAAATCTTGTTTAGAGTAAACAAGCGACCATTATTCAATATAAATCTTGTTTAGAGTAAACAAGCGCATTACTATTATTCAATATAAATGTTGTTTAGAGTAAACAAGCGACTATTATTCAATATAAATCTTGTTTAGAGTAAACAAGCGACCATTATTCAATATAAATGTTGTTTAGAGTAAACAAGCGACCATTATTCAATATAAATCTTGTTTAGAGTAAACAAGCGACTATTATTCAATAAATAAATCTTGTTTAGAGTAAACAAGCGACCATTATTCAAATAAATATTGTTCAGAGTAAATAAGCGACTATTATTCAATATAAATCTTGTTTAGAGTAAACAAGCGACTATTATTCAATATAAATGTTGTTTAGAGTAAACAAGCGACCATTATTCAATATAAATCTTGTTTAGAGTAAACAAGCGACCATTATTCAATATAAATCTTGTTTAGAGTAAACAAGCGACTATTATTCAATATAAATATTGTTTAGAGTAAACAAGCGACTATTATTCAATATAAATCTTGTTTAGAGTAAACAAGCGACTATTATTCAATATAAATCTTGTTTAGAGTAAACAAGCGACCATTATTCAATATAAATATTGTTTAGAGTAAACAAGCGACTATTATTCAATATAAATATTGTTTAGAGTAAACAAGCGACTATTATTCAATATAAATCTTGTTTAGAGTAAACAGGCGACTATTATTCAATATAAATGTTGTTTAGAGTAAACAAGCGACCATTATTCAATATAAATGTTGTTTAGAGTAAACAAGCGACCATTATTCAATATAAATCTTGTTTAGAGTAAACAAGCGACCATTATTCAATATAAATCTTGTTTAGAGTAAACAAGCGACTATTATTCAATATAAATCTTGTTTAGAGTAAACAAGCGACTATTATTCAATATAAATCTTGTTTAGAGTAAACAAGCGACTATTATTCAATATAAATCTTGTTTAGAGTAAACAAGCGACTATTATTCAATATAAATGTTGTAGAGTAAACAAGCGACCATTATTCAATATAAATCTTGTTTAGAATTATTCAATATAAATGTTGTTTAGAGTAAACAAGCGACCATTATTCAATATAAATCTTGTTTAGAGTAAACAAGCGACCATTATTCAATATAAATCTTGTTTAGAGTAAACAAGCGACTATTATTCAATATAAATATTGTTTAGAGTAAACAAGCGACTATTATTCAATATAAATCTTGTTTAGAGTAAACAAGCGACTATTATTCAATATAAATATTGTTTAGAGTAAACAAGCGACCATTATTCAATATAAATCTTGTTTAGAGTAAACAAGCGACCATTATTCAATATAAATGTTGTTTAGAGTAAACACGCGACTGTTATTCAATATAAATGTTGTTTAGAGTAAATAAGGGATCATTTTGCAATATAAATCTTGTTCCGAGTAAACAAACGACTATTATTCAATATAAATCTTGTTTAGAGTAAACAGGCGACTATTATTCAATATAAATATTGTTTAGAGTAAACAAGCGACTATTATTCAATATAAATCTTGTTTAGAGTAAACAGGCGACTATTATTCAATATAAATGTTGTTTAGAGTAAACAAGCGACCATTATTCAATATAAATGTTGTTTAGAGTAAACAAGCGACTATTATTCAATATAAATCTTGTTTAGAGTAAACAAGGCAACTATTATTCAATATAAATATTGTTTAGAGTAAACAAGCGACTATTATTCAATATAAATCTTGTTTAGAGTAAACAAGCGACTATTATTCAATATAAATATTGTTTAGAGTAAACAAGCGACCATTATTCAATATAAATCTTGTTTATAGTAAACAAGCGACCATTATTTAATAAAAAATCTTGTTGAGAGTGATCATGCGACCATTATTCAAAATAAATATTGTCCAGAGTAAATAAGCGACTATTATTCAATATAAATATTGTTTAGAGTAAACAAGCGACTATTATTCAATATAAATACTTGTTTAGAGTAAACAGGCGACTATTATTCAATATAAATGTTGTTTAGAGTAAACAAGCGACCATTATTCAATATAAATGTTGTTTAGAGTAAACAAGCGACTGTTATTCAATATAAATGTTGTTTAGAGTAAACAAGCGACCATTATTCAATATAAATCTTGTTTAGAGTAAACAAGCGACTATTATTCAATATAAATGTTGTTTAGAGTAAACAAGCGACCATTATTCAATATAAATGTTGTTTAGAGTAAACAAGCGACAATTATTCAATATAAATGTTGATTAGAGTAAACAAGCGACCATTATTCAATATAAATTTTGTTTAGAGTAAACAAGCGACCATTATTCAATATAAATATTGTTCAGAGTAAACAAGCGACTATTATTCAATATAAATCTTGTTTAGAGTAAACAAGCAACTCTTATTCAATATAAATGTTGTTTAGAGTATACAAGCGACCATTATTCAATATAAATCTTGTTTAGAGTAAACAAGCGACGACCATTATTCAATATAAATGTTGTTTAGAGTACAAATTATTCAATATAAATCTTGTTTAGAGTAAATAAGCGACTATTATTCAATATAAATCTTGTTTAGAGTAAACAAGCAACTATTATTCAATATAAATATTGTTTAGAGTAAACAAGCGACCATTATTCAATATAAATCTTGTTTAGAGTAAACAGGCGACTATTATTCAATATAAATCTTGTTTAGAGTAAACAAGCGACCATTATTCAATATAAATGTTGTTTAGAGTAAACAAGACCATTATTCAATATAAATCTTGTTTAGAGTAAACAAGCGACCATTATTCAATATAAATCTTGTTTAGAGTAAACAAGCGACCATTATTCAATATAAATCTTGTTTAGAGTAAACAAGCGACCATTATTCAATATAAATATTGTCCAGAGTAAACAAGCGAACATTATTCAATATAAATCTTGTTTAGAGTAAACAAGCGACTATTATTCAATATAAATGTTGTTTAGAGTAAACAAGCGACAATTATTCAATATAAATGTTGATTAGAGTCAACAAGCGACCATTATTCAATATAAATGTTGTTTAGGATAAACAAGCGACCATTATTCAATATAAATATTTTTCAGAGTAAACAAGCGACCATTATTTAATATAAATCTTGTTTAGAGTAAACAAGCGACTATTATTCAATATAAATATTGTTTAGAGTAAACAAGCGACTATTATTCAATATAAATCTTGTTTAGAGTAAACAAGGCGACTATTATTCAATATAAATGTTGTTTAGAGTAAACAAGCGACCATTATTCAATATAAATCTTGTTTAGAGTAAACAAGCGACCATTATTCAATATAAATCTTGTTTAGAGTAAACAAGCGACTATTATTCAATATAAATCTTGTTTAGAGTAAACAAGCGACTATTATTCAATATAAATATTGTTTAGAGTAAACAAGCGACTATTATTCAATATAAATCTTGTTTAGAGTAAACAAGCGACTATTATTCAATATAAATCTTGTTTAGAGTAAACAAGCGACTATTATTCAATATAAATATTGTTCAGAGTAAACAAGCGAACATTATTCAATATAAATTTTGTTTAGAGTAAACAGGCGACCATTATTCAATATAAATATTGTTTAGAGTAAACAAGCGAACATTATTCAATATAAATGTTGTTTAGAGTAAACAAGCGACCATTATTCAATATAAATGTTGTTTAGAGTAAACAAGCGACCATTATTCAATATAAATGTTGTTTAGAGTAAACAAGCGACCATTATTCAATATAAATCTTGACCATTATTCAATATAAATCTTTTAGAGTAAACAAGCGACTATTATTCAATATAAATCTTGTTTAGAGTAAACAAGCGACTATTATTCAATATAAATGTTGTTTAGAGTAAACAAGCGACTATTATTCAATATAAATATTGTTTAGAGTAAACAAGCGACTATTATTCAATATAAATCTTGTTTAGAGTAAACAAGCGACTATTATTCAATATAAATCTTGTTTAGAGTAAACAAGCGACTATTATTCAATATAAATGTTGTTTAGAGTAAACAAGCGACCATTATTCAATATAAATGTTGTTTAGAGTAAACAAGCGACCATTATTCAATATAAATCTTGTTTAGAGTAAACAAGCGACTATTATTCAATATAAATGTTGTTTAGAGTAAACAAGCGACCATTATTCAATATAAATCTTGTTTAGAGTAAACAAGCGACTATTATTCAATATAAATCTTGTTTAGAGTAAACAAGCGACCATTATTCAATATAAATGTTGTTTAGAGTAAACAAGCGACCATTATTCAATATAAATCTTGTTTAGAGTAAACAAGCGACTATTATTCAATATAAATCTTGTTTAGAGTAAACAAGCGACTATTATTCAATATAAATATTGTTTAGAGTAAACAAGCGACTATTATTCAATATAAATCTTGTTTAGAGTAAACAAGCGACTATTATTCAATATAAATCTTGTTTAGAGTAAACAAGCGACTATTATTCAATATAAATATTGTTTAGAGTAAACAAGCGACCATTATTCAATATAAATGTTGTTTAGAGTAAACAAGCGACCATTATTCAATATAAATGTTGTTTAGAGTAAACAAGCGACCATTATTCAATATAAATCTTGTTTAGAGTAAACAAGCGACCATTATTCAATATAAATCTTGTTTAGAGTAAACAAGCGACTATTATTCAATATAAATATTGTTTAGAGTAAACAAGCGACCATTATTCAATATAAATCTTGTTTAGAGTAAACAGGCGACCATTATTCAATATAAATCTTGTCCAGAGTAAACAAACGAACATTATTCAATATGAATCTTGTTTAGAGTAACGAAACGACCATTATTCAATATAAATATTGTTTAGAGTAAACAAGCGACTATTATTCAATATAAATCTTGTTTAGAGTAAACAAGCGACTATTATTCAATATAAATAAACAAGCGACCATTATTCAATATTCTTTTTAGAGTAAACAAGCGACCATTATTCAATATAAATCTTGTTTAGAGTAAACAAGCGACTATTATTCAATATAAATATTGTTTAGAGTAAACAAGCGACTATTATTCAATATAAATATTGTTTAGAGTAAACAAGCGACTATTATTCAATATAAATCTTGTTTAGAGTAAACAAGCGACTATTATTCAATATAAATGTTGTTTAGAGTAAACAAGCGACATTATTCAATATAAATGTTGTTTAGAGTAAACAAGCGACCATTATTCAATATAAATCTTGTTTAGAGTAAACAAGCGACCATTATTCAATATGAATCTTGTTTAGAGTAACCAAGCGACCATTATTCAATATAAATATTGTTTAGAGTAAATAAGCGACTATTATTCAATATAAATCTTGTTTAGAGTAAACAAGCGACTATTATTCAATATAAATGTTGTTTAGAGTAGACAAGCGACCATTATTCAATATAAATCTTGTTTAGAGTAAACAAGCGACCATTGTTCAATATAAATCTTGTTTAGAGTAAACAAGCGACTATTATTCAATATAAATCTTGTTTAGAGTAAACAAGCGACTATTATTCAATATAAATCTTGTTTAGAGTAAACAAGCGACTATTATTCAATATAAATGTTGTTTAGAGTAAACAAGCGACCATTATTCAATATAAATAAACAAGCGTTGTTTAGAGTAAACAAGCGACTATTATTCAATATAAATGTTGTTTAGAGTTCACAAGCGACCATTATTCAATATAAATCTTGTTTATAGTAAACAGGCGACCATTATTCAATATAAATCTTGTTTAGAGTAAACAAGCGACCATTATTCAATATAAATATTGTTTAGAGTAAACAAGCGACTATTATTCAATATAAATCTTGTTTAGAGTAAACAGGCAACTATTATTCAATATAAATATTGTTTAGAGTAGACAAGCGACCATTATTCAATATAAATCTTGTTTAGAGTAAACAGGCGACTATTATTCAATATAAATATTGTTTAGAGTAAACAAGCGACTATTATTCAATATAAATCTTGTTTACAGTAAACAAGCGACTATTATTCAATATAAATCTTGTTTAGAGTAAACAAGCGACTATTATTCAATATAAATCTTGTTTAGAGTAAACAAGCGACTATTATTCAATATAAATGTTGTTTAGAGTAAACAAGCGACCATTATTCAATATAAATCTTGTTTAGAGTAAACAAGCGACTATTATTCAAATAAATATTGTCTAGAGTAAACAAGCGACTATTATTCAATATAATTCTTGTTTAGAGTAAACAAGCGACCATTATTCAATATAAATGTTGTTTAGAGTAAACAAGCGACCATTATTCAATATAAATGTTGATTAGAGTCAACAAGCGACCATTATTCAATATAAATGTTGTTTAGAGTTATTATTCAAATATCTTGTTTAATTATTCAATATAAATGTTGTTTAGAGTAAACAAGCGACTATTATTCAATATAAATCTTGTTTAGAGTAAACAAGCGACTATTATTCAATATAAATCTTGTTTAGAGTAAAGAAGCGACTATTATTTAATATAAATGTTGTTCACAGTAAACAGGCTACTATTATTCAATATAAATGTTATTTAGAGTAAATAAGCAACTATTATTCAATATAAATGTTGTTTAGAGTAGACAAGTGATCATTATTCAATATAAATGTTGTTTAGAGTAAACAAGCGACTATTATTCAATATAAATGTTGTTTAGAGTAAACAAGCGACCATTATTCAATATAAATCTTGTTTAGAGTAAACAAGCGACTATTATTCAATATAAATCTTGTTTAGAGTAAACAAGCGACTATTATTCAATATAAATGTTGTTTAGAGTAAACAAGCGACCATTATTCAATATAAATCTTGTTTAGAGTAAACAAGCGACCATTATTCAATATAAATCTTGTTTAGAGTAAACAAGCGACTATTATTCAATATAAATGTTGTTTAGAGTAAACAAGCGACCATTATTCAATATAAATCAATTGTTTAGAGTAAACAAGCGACCATTATTCAATATAAATCTTGTTTAGAGTAAACAAGCGACTATTATTCAATATAAATATTGTTTAGAGTAAACAAGCGACCATTATTCAATATAAATCTTGTTTAGAGTAAACAAGCGACTATTATTCAATATAAATGTTGTTTAGAGTAAACAAGCGACCATTATTCAATATAAATCTTGTTTAGAGTAAACAGGCGACTATTATTCAATATAAATCTTGTTTAGAGTAAACAGGCGACTATTATTCAATATAAAATTGTTTAGAGTAAATCTTGTTAGAGTAAACAAGCGACCATTATTCAATATAAATCTTGTTTAGAGTAAACAAGCGACCATTATTCAATATAAATCTTGTTTAGAGTAAACAAGCGACTATTATTCAATATAAATCTTGTTTAGAGTAAACAAGCGACTATTATTCAATATAAATGTTGTTTAGAGTAAACAAGCGACCATTATTCAATATAAATCTTGTTTAGAGTAAACAAGCGACTATTATTCAATATAAATGTTGTTTAGAGTAAACAAGCGACCATTATTCAATATAAATATTGTTTAGAGTAAACAAGCGACTATTATTCAATATAAATCTTGTTTAGAGTAAACAAACAACTATTATTCAATATAAATATTGTTTAGAGTAAACAAGCGACCATTATTCAATATAAATCTTGTTTAGAGTAAACAAGCGACCATTATTCAATATAAATCTTGTTTAGAGTAAACAAGCGACAATTATTCAATATAAATATTGTTTAGAGTAGACAAGCGACCATTATTCAATATAAATCTTTTTAGAGTAAACAAGCGACCATTATTCAATATAAATGTTGTTTAGAGTAAACAAGCGACCATTATTCAATATAAATGTTGTTTAGAGTAAACAAGCGACCATTATTCAATATAAATCTTGTTTAGAGTAAACAAGCGACATTATTCAATATAAATCTTGTTTAGAGTAAACAAGCGACTATTATTCAATATAAATATTGTTTAGAGTAAACAAGCGACTATTATTCAATATAAATATTGTTTAGAGTAAACAAGCGACCATTATTCAATATAAATCTTGTTTAGAGTAAACAAGCGACTATTATTCAATATAAATATTGTTTAGAGTAAACAAGCGACTATTATTCAATATAAATCTTGTTTAGAGTAAACAAGCGACTATTATTCAATATAAATGTTGTTTAGAGTAAACAAGCGACCATTATTCAATATAAATCTTGTTTAGAGTAAACAAGCGACTATTATTCAATATAAATGTTGTTTAGAGTAAACAAGCGACCATTATTCAATATAAATCTTGTTTAGAGTAATATAAATCTTGTTTAGAGTAAACAAGCGACCATTATTCAATATAAATCTTGTTTAGAGTAAACAAGCGACAATATTATTCAATATAAATATTGTTTAGAGTAAACAAGCGACTATTATTCAATATAAATCTTGTTTAGAGTAAACAAGCGACTATTATTCAATATAAATCTTGTTTAGAGTAAACAAGCGACTATTATTCAATATAAATCTTGTTTAGAGTAAACAAGCGACCATTATTCAATATAAATCTTGTTTAGAGTAAACAAGCGACCATTATTCAATATAAATCTTGTTTAGAGTAAACAAGCGACCATTATTCAATATAAATCTTGTTTAGAGTAAACAAGCGACTATTATTCAATATAAAATCTTGTTTAGAGTAAACAAGCAACTATTATTCAATATAAATCTTGTTTAGAGTAAACAAGCGACCATTATTCAATATAAATCTTGTTTAGAGTAAACAAGCGACCATTATTCAATATAAATGTTGTTTAGAGTAAACAAGCGACCATTATTCAATATAAATGTTGTTTAGAGTAAACAAGCGACCATTATTCAATAAAAAATCTTCTTCAGAGTAAACAAGCGACCATTATTCAATATAAATCTTGTTTAGAGTAAACAGGCTACTATTATTCAATATAAATATTGTTTAGAGTAAATAAGCGACTATTATTCAATATAAATCTTGTTTACAGTAAACAGGCAACTATTATTCAATATAAATGTTGTTTAGAGTAAACAAGCGACCATTATTCAATATAAATCTTGTTTAGAGTAAACAAGCGACTATTATTCAATATAAATGTTGTTTAGAGTAAACAAGCGACTATTATTCAATATAAATATTGTTTAGAGTAAACAAGCGACTATTATTCAATATAAATCTTGTTTAGAGTAAACAAGCGACTATTATTCAATATAAATATTGTTTAGAGTAAACAAGCGACCATTATTCAATATAAATCTTGTTTAGAGTAAACAAGCGACCATTCTTCAATATAAATCTTGTTTAGAGTAAACAAGCGACCATTATTCAATATAAATATTGTTTAGAGTAAACAAGCGACTATTATTCAATATAAATATTGTTTAGAGTAAACAAGCGACTTTTATTGAATATAAATCTTGTTTAGAATAAACAAGCGACAATTATTCAGTATACTTTTTGTTTAGAGTAAACAAGCGACCATTATTCAATATAAATGTTGTTTAGAGTAAACAAGCGACCATTATTCAATATAAATGTTGTTTAGAGTAAACAAGCGACCATTATTCAATATAAATCTTGTTTAGAGTAAACAAGCGACCATTATTCAATATAAATGTTGTTTAGAGTAAACAAGCGACCATTATTCAATATAAATCTTGTTTAGAGTAAACAAGCGACTATTATTCAATATAAATCTTGTTTAGAGTAAACAAGCGACCATTATTCAATAATAAATCTTGTTTAGAGTAAACAAGCGACCATTATTCAAATAAATATTGTCCAGAGTAAATAAGCGACTATTATTCAATATAAATCTTGTTTAGAGTAAACAAGCGACTATTATTCAATATAAATGTTGTTTAGAGTAAACAAGCGACCATTATTCAATATAAATCTTGTTTAGAGTAAACAAGCGACCATTATTCAATATAAATGTTGTTTAGAGTAAACAAGCGACCATTATTCAATATAAATCTTGTTTAGAGTAAACAAGCGACTATTATTCAATATAAATCTTGTTTAGAGTAAACAAGCGACTATTATTCAATATAAATATTGTTTAGAGTAAACAAGCGACCATTATTCAATACAAATCTTGTTTAGAGTAAAAATGCGACTGTTATTCAACATAAATCTTGTCTAGAGTAGACAAGCGACCATTATTCAATATAAATGTTGTTTAGAGTAAACAAGCGACCATTATTCAATATAAATCTTGTTTAGAGTAAACAAGCGACTATTATTCAATATAAATCTTGTTTAGAGTAAACAAGCGACCATTATTCAATATAAATCTTGTTTAGAGTAAACAAGCGACGACCATTATTCAATATAAATCTTGTTTAGAGTAAACAAGCGACTATTATTCAATATAAATGTTGTTTAGAGTAAACAAGCGACTATTATTCAATATAAATGTTGTTTAGAGTAAACAAGCGACCATTATTCAATATAAAGTGTTGTTTAGAGTAGAGTAAACAAGCGACCATTATTCAATATAAATCTTGTTTAGAGTAAACAAGCGACTATTATTCAATATAAATCTTGTTTAGAGTAAACAAGCGACTATTATTCAATATAAATATTGTTTAGAGTAAACAAGCGACTATTATTCAATATAAATCTTGTTTAGAGTAAACAAGCGACTATTATTCAATATAAATATTGTTTAGAGTAAACAAGCGACCATTATTCAATATAAATCTTGTTTAGAGTAAACAGGCGACTATTATTCAATATAAATATTGTTTAGAGTAAACAAGCGACCATTATTCAATATAAATCTTGTTTAGAGTAAACAAGCGACTATTATTCAATATAAATCTTGTTTAGAGTAAACAAGCGACTATTATTCAATATAAATCTTGTTTAGAGTAAACAAGCGACTATTATTCAATATAAATATTGTTTAGAGTAAACAAGCGACCATTATTCAATATAAATCTTGTTTAGAGTAAACAAGCGACCATTATTCAATATAAATATTGTTTAGAGTAAACAAGCGACCATTATTCAATATAAATCTTGTTTAGAGTAAACAAGCGACTATTATTCAATATAAATATTGTTTAGAGTAAACAAGCGACTATTATTCAATATAAATGTTGTTTAGAGTAAACAAGCGACCATTATTCAATATAAATGTTGTTTAGAGTAAACAAGCGACTATTATTCAATATAAATCTTGTTTAGAGTAAACAAGCGACTATTATTCAATATAAATGTTGTTTAGAGTAAACAAGCGACTATTATTCAATATAAATCTTGTTTAGAGTAAACAAGCGACTATTATTCAATATAAATCTTGTTTAGAGTAAACAAGCGACCATTATTCAATATAAATGTTGTTTAGAGTATTATTCAATATAAATGTTGTTTAGAGTAAACAAGCGACCATTATTCAATATAAATCTTGTTTAGAGTAAACAAGCGACCATTATTCAATATAAATCTTGTTTAGAGTAAACAAGCGACCATTATTCAATATAAATCTTGTTTAGAGTAAACAAGCGACCATTATTCAATATAAATCTTGTTTAGAGTAAACAAGCGACTATTATTCAATATAAATATTGTTTAGAGTAAACAAGCGACTATTATTCAATATAAATCTTGTTTAGAGTAAACAAGCGACTATTATTCAATATAAATATTGTTTAGAGTAAACAAGCGACTATTATTCAATATAAATCTTGTTTAGAGTAAACAAGCGACTATTATTCAATATAAATCTTGTTTAGAGTAAACAAGCGACTATTATTCAATATAAATCTTGTTTAGAGTAAACAAGCGACCATTATTCAATATAAATCTTGTTTAGAGTAAACAAGCGACCATTATTCAATATAAATCTTGTTTAGAGTAAACAAGCGACCATTATTCAATATAAATCTTGTTTAGAGTAAACAAGCGACTATTATTCAATATAAATATTGTTTAGAGTAAACAAGCGACTATTATTCAATATAAATCTTGTTTAGAGTAAACAAGCGACTATTATTCAATATAAATCTTGTTTAGAGTAAACAAGCGACTATTATTCAATTATTCAATATAAATGTTGTTTAGAGTAAACAAGCGACCATTATTCAATATAAATGTTGTTTAGAGTAAACAAGCGACCATTATTCAATATATAAATCAATATAAATGTTGTTTAGAGTAAACAAGCGACCATTATTCAATATAAATCTTGTTTAGAGTAAACAAGCGACTATTATTCAATATAAATATTGTTTAGAGTAAACAAGCGACTATTATTCAATATAAATATTGTTTAGAGTAAACAAGCGACTATTATTCAATATAAATCTTGTTTAGAGTAAACAAGCGACCATTATTCAATATAAATCTTGTTTAGAGTAAACAAGCGACTATTATTCAATATAAATGTTGTTTAGAGTAAACAAGCGACTATTATTCAATATAAATCTTGTTTAGAGTAAACAAGCGACTATTATTCAATATAAATCTTGTTTAGAGTAAACAAGCGACCATTATTCAATATAAATGTTGTTTAGAGTAAACAAGCGACCATTATTCAATATAAATCTTGTTTAGAGTAAACAAGCGACCATTATTCAATATAAATCTTGTTTAGAGTAAACAAGCGACCATTATTATTCAATATAAATGTTGTTTAGAGTAAACAAGCGACCATTATTCAATATAAATCTTGTTTAGAGTAAACAAGCGACTATTATTCAATATAAATCTTGTTTAGAGTAAACAAGCGACTATTATTCAATATAAATATTGTTTAGAGTAAACAAGCGACCATTATTCAATATAAATCTTGTTTAGAGTAAACAAGCGACTCTTATTCAATATAAATGTTGTTTAGAGTATACAAGCGACCATTATTCAAAATAAATCTTGTTTAGAGTAAACAAGCGACCATTATTCAATATAAATCTTGTTTAGAGTAAACAAGCGACTATTATTCAATATAAATATTGTTTAGAGTAAACAAGCGACTATTATTCAATATAAATCTTGTTTAGAGTAAACAAGCGACTATTATTCAATATAAATATTGTCTAGAGTAAACAAGCGACCATTATTCAATATAAATCTTGTTTAGAGTAAACAGGCGACTATTATTCAATATAAATATTGTTTAGAGTAAACAAGCGACCATTATTCAATATAAATATTGTTCAGAGTAAACACGCTACTATTATTCAATATAAATATTGTTCAGAGTAAACAATCGACTATTATTCAATATAAATCTTGTTTAGAGTAAACAAGCGACTATTATTCAATATAAATGTTGTTTAGAGTAAACAAGCGACCATTATTCAATATAAGCTTGTTTAGAGAGCGACCATTATTCAATATAAATGTTGTTTAGAGTAAACAAGCGACTATTATTCAATATAAATGTTGTTTAGAGTAAACAAGCGACTATTATTCAATATAAATCTTGTTTAGAGTAAACAAGCGACTATTATTCAATATAAATGTTGTTTAGAGTAAACAAGCGACCATTATTCAATATAAATGTTGTTTAGAGTAAACAAGCGACCATTATTCAATATAAATCTTGTTTAGAGTAAACAAGCGACCATTATTCAATATAAATGTTGTTTAGAGTAAACAAGCGACCATTATTCAATATAAATCTTGTTTAGAGTAAACAAGCGCTTGTTTAGAGTAAACAAGCGACCATTATTCAATATAAATCTTGTTTAGAGTAAACAAGCGACCATTATTCAATATAAATCTTGTTTAGAGTAAACAAGCGACATTATTCAATATAAATGTTGTTTAGAGTAAACAAGCGACCATTATTCAATATAAATCTTGTTTAGAGTAAACAAGCGACTATTATTCAATATAAATCTTGTTTAGAGTAAACAAGCGACTATTATTCAATATAAATCTTGTTTAGAGTAAACAAGCGACCATTATTCAATATAAATCTTGTTTAGAGTAAACAAGCGACCATTATTCAATATAAATCTTGTTTAGAGTAAACAAGCGACCATTATTCAATATAAATGTTGTTTAGAGTAAACAAGCGACCATTATTCAATATAAATCTTGTTTAGAGTAAACAAGCGACCATTATTCAATATAAATGTTGTTTAGAGTAAACAAGCGACCATTATTCAATATAAATCTTGTTTAGAGTAAACAAGCGACCATTATTCAATATAAATCTTGTTTAGAGTAAACAAGCGACTATTATTCAATATAAATCTTGTTTAGAGTAAACAAGCGACTATTATTCAATATAAATCTTGTTTAGAGTAAACAAGCGACCATTATTCAATATAAATGTTGTTTAGAGTAAACAAGCGACCATTATTCAATATAAATCTTGTTTAGAGTAAACAAGCGACTATTATTCAATATAAATCTTGTTTAGAGTAAACAAGCGACCATTATTCAATATAAATCTTGTTTAGAGTAAACAGGCGACTATTATTCAATATAAATATTGTTTAGAGTAAACAAGCGACCATTATTCAATTATTCAATATAAATCTTGTTTAGAGTAAACAAGCGACCATTATTCAATATAAATCTTGTTTAGAGTAAACAAGCGACCATTATTCAATATAAATATTGTTTAGAGTAAACAAGCGACTATTATTCAATATAAATCTTGTTTAGAGTAAACAAGCGACTATTATTCAATATAAATATTGTTTAGAGTAAACAAGCGACTATTATTCAATATAAATGTTGTTTAGAGTAAACAAGCGACTATTATTCAATATAAATGTTGTTTAGAGTAAACAAGCGACCATTATTCAATATAAATGTTGTTTAGAGTAAACAAGGACCATTATTCAATATAAATGTTGTTTAGAGTAAACAAGCGACCATTATTCAATATAAATCTTGTTTAGAGTAAACAAGCGACTATTATTCAATATAAATGTTGTTTAGAGTAAACAAGCGACCATTATTCAATATAAATCTTGTTTAGAGTAAACAAGCGACCATTATTCAATATAAATCTTGTTTAGAGTAAACAAGCGACTATTATTCAATATAAATATTGTTTAGAGTAAACAAGCGACTATTATTCAATATAAATCTTGTTTAGAGTAAACAAGCGACTATTATTCAATATAAATATTGTTTAGAGTAAACAAGCGACCATTATTCAATATAAATCTTGTTTAGAGTAAACAAGCGACTATTATTCAATATAAATGTTCTTTAGAGTAAAAAAGCGAATGTTATTCAATATAAATGTTGTTTAGAGTAAACAAGCGACCATTATTCAATATAAATCTTGTTTAGAGTAAACAAACGACCATTATTCAATATAAATCTTGTTTAGAGTAAACAAGCGACCATTATTCAATATAAATCTTGTTTAGAGTAAACAAGCGACTATTATTCAATATAAATCTTGTTTAGAGTAAACAAGCGACCATTATTCAATATAAATATTGTTTAGAGTAAACAAGCGACTATTATTCAATATAAATCTTGTTTAGAGTAAACAAGCGACTATTATTCAATATAAATGTTGTTCAGAGTAAATAAGCTACCATTATTCAAAATAAATATTGTTCAGAGTAAATAAGCGATTATTATTCAATATAAATGTTGTTTAGAGTAAACAAGCGACCATTATTCAATATAAATGTTGTTTAGAGTAAACAGAGTAAACAAGCGACCATTATTCAATATAAATCTTGTTTAGAGTAAACAAGCGACCATTATTCAATATAAATATTGTTTAGAGTAAACAAGCGACCATTATTCAATATAAATCTTGTTTAGAGTAAACAAGCGACTATTATTCAATATAAATCTTGTTTAGAGTAAACAAGCGACTATTATTCAATATAAATATTGTTTAGAGTAAACAAGCGACCATTATTCAATATAAATCATTATTGTTTAGAGTAAACAAGCGACTATTATTCAATATAAATCTTGTTTAGAGTAAACAAGCGACTATTATTCAATATAAATATTGTTTAGAGTAAACAAGCGACTATTATTCAATATAAATCTTGTTTAGAGTAAACAAGCGACTATTATTCAATATAAATCTTGTTTAGAGTAAACAAGCGACCATTATTCAATATAAATCTTGTTTAGAGTAAACAAGCGACCATTATTCAATATAAATCTTGTTTAGAGTAAACAAGCGACCATTATTCAATATAAATCTTGTTTAGAGTAAACAAGCGACCATTATTCAATATAAATATTGTTTAGAGTAAACAAGCGACTATTATTCAATATAAATCTTGTTTAGAGTAAACAAGCGACTATTATTCAATATAAATCTTGTTTAGAGTAAACAAGCGACTATTATTCAATATAAATGTTGTTTAGAGTAAACAAGCGACCATTATTCAATATAAATGTTGTTTAGAGTAAACAAGCGACCATTATTCAATATAAATGTTGTTTAGAGTAAACAAGCGACCATTATTCAATATAAATGTTGTTTAGAGTAAACAAGCGACCATTATTCAATATAAATCTTGTTTAGAGTAAACAAGCGACCATTATTCAATATAAATCTTGTTTAGAGTAAACAAGCGACCATTATTCAATATAAATGTTGTTTAGAGTAAACAAGCGACTATTATTCAATATAAATCTTGTTTAGAGTAAACAAGCGACTATTATTCAATATAAATCTTGTTTAGAGTAAACAAGCGACCATTATTCAATATAAATCTTGTTTAGAGTAAACAAGCGACCATTATTCAATATAAATCTTGTTTAGAGTAAACAAGCGACTATTATTCAATATAAATCTTGTTTAGAGTAAACAAGCGACCATTATTCAATATAAATCTTGTTTAGAGTAAACAAGCGACTATTATTCAATATAAATATTGTTTAGAGTAAACAAGCGACCATTATTCAATATAAATCTTGTTTAGAGTAAACAAGCGACCATTATTCAATATAAATCTTGTTTAGAGTAAACAAGCGACCATTATTCAATATAAATGTTGTTTAGAGTAAACAAGCGACCATTATTCAATATAAATCTTGTTTAGAGTAAACAAGCGACTATTATTCAATATAAATCTTGTTTAGAGTAAACAAGCGACTATTATTCAATATAAATCTTGTTTAGAGTAAACAAGCGACTATTATTCAATATAAATCTTGTTTAGAGTAAACAAGCGACCATTATTCAATATAAATCTTGTTTAGAGTAAACAAGCGACCATTATTCAATATAAATCTTGTTTAGAGTAAACAAGCGACTATTATTCAATATAAATATTGTTTAGAGTAAACAAGCGACTATTATTCAATATAAATCTTGTTTAGAGTAAACAAGCGACTATTATTCAATATAAATGTTGTTTAGAGTAAACAAGCGACCATTATTCAATATAAATGTTGTTTAGAGTAAACAAGCGACCATTATTCAATATAAATCTTGTTTAGAGTAAACAAGCGACCATTATTCAATATAAATATTGTCCAGTATAAACAAGCAACTATTATTCAATATAAATATTGTTTAGAGTAAACAAGCGACTATTATTCAATATAAATCTTGTTTAGAGTAAACAGGCGACTATTATTCAATATAAATGTTGTTTAGAGTAAACAAGCGACCATTATTCAATATAAATCTTGTTTAGAGTAAATAAGCGACTATTATTCAATATAAATGTTGTTTAGAGTAAACAAGCGACCATTATTCAATATAAATCTTGTTTAGAGTAAACAAGCGACTATTATTCAATATAAATCTTGTTTAGAGTAAACAAGCGACCATTATTCAATATAAATGTTGTTTAGAGTAAACAAGCGACCATTATTCAATATAAATCTTGTTTAGAGTAAACAAGCGACCATTATTCAATATAAATCTTGTTTAGAGTAAACAAGCGACTATTATTCAATATAAATCTTGTTTAGAGTAAACAAGCGACCATTATTCAATATAAATCTTGTTTAGAGTAAACAAGCGACCATTATTCAATACAAATGTTGTTTAGAGTAAACAGGCGACTGTTATTCAATATAAATGTTGTTTAGAGTAGACAAGCGACCATTATTTAATATAAATCTTGTTTAGAGTAAACAGGCGACCATTATTCAATAAAAATCTTCTTTAGAGTAAACAAGCGACCATTATTCAATATAAATATTGTTTAGAGAGACCATTATTCAATATAAATCTTGTTTAGAGTAAATTATTATTCAATATAAATCTTGTTTAGAGTAAACAAGCGACTATTATTCAATATAAATATTGTATAGAGTAGACAAGCGACCATTATTTAATATAAATCTTGTTTAGAGTAAACAGGCTACTATTATTCAATATAAATATTGTTTAGAGTAAATAAGCGACTATTATTCAATATAAATCTTGTTTAGAGTAAACAAGCGACTATTATTCAATATAAATCTTGTTTAGAGTCAATATAAAGCGACTATTATTCAATATAAATCTTGTTTAGAGTAAACAAGCGACCATTATTCAATATAAATCTTGTTTAGAGTAAACAAGCGACCATTATTCAATATAAATCTTGTTTAGAGTAAACAAGCGACCATTATTCAATATAAATATTGTTTAGAGTAAACAAGCTACTATTATTCAATATAAATATTGTTTAGAGTAAACAAGCGACTATTATTCAATATAAATCTTGTTTAGAGTAAACAGGCAACTATTATTCAATATAAATCTTGTTTAGAGTAAACAAGCGACCATTATTCAATATAAATGTTGTTTAGAGTAAACAAGCGACCATTATTCAATATAAATGTTGTTTAGAGTAAACAAGCGACCATTATTCAATATAAATGTTGTTTAGAGTAAACAAGCGACCATTATTCAATATAAATCTTGTTTAGAGTAAACAAGCGACATTATTCAATATAAATGTTGTTTAGAGTAAACAAGCGACCATTATTCAATATAAATGTTGTTTAGAGTAAACAAGCGACTATTATTCAATATAAATGTTGTTTAGAGTAAACAAGCGACCATTATTCAATATAAATCTTGTTTAGAGTAAACAAGCGACCATTATTCAATATAAATATTGTCCAGAGTAAATAAGCGACTATTATTCAATATAAATCTTGTTTAGAGTAAACAAGCGACTATTATTCAATATAAATGTTGTTTAGAGTAAACAAGCGACCATTATTCAATATAAATCTTGTTTAGAGTAAACAAGCGACCATTATTCAATATAAATGTTGTTTAGAGTATACAAGCGACCATTATTCAATATAAATCTTGTTTAGAGTAAAGAAACGACCATTATTCAATATAAATATTGTTCAGTATAAATAAGCAACTATTATTCAATATAAATATTGTTTAGAGTAAACAAGCGAACATTATTCAATATAAATCTTGTTTAGAGTAAACAAGCGACCATTATTCAATATAAATCTTGTTTAGAGTAAACAAGCGACCATTATTCAATATAAATGTTGTTTAGAGTAAACAAGCGACCATTATTCAATATAAATCTTGTTTAGAGTAAACAAGCGACCATTATTCAATATAAATCTTGTTTAGAGTAAACAAGCGACCATTATTCAATATAAATCTTGTTTAGAGTAAACAAGCGACTATTATTCAATATAAATCTTGTTTAGAGTAAACAAGCGACTATTATTCAATATAAATGTTGTTTAGAGTAAACAAGCGCGACTATTATTCAATATAAATGTTGTTTAGAACAGACAAGCGATCATTATTCAGTATAAATTTTGTTTAGAGTAAACAAGCGACCATTATTCAATATAAATCTTGTTTAGAGTAAACAAGCGACCATTATTCAATATAAATCTTGTTTAGAGTAAACAGGCGACTATTATTCAATATAAATATTGTTTAGAGTAAACAAGCGACTATTATTCAATATAAATCTTGTTTAGAGTAAACAAGCGACTATTATTCAATATAAATCTTGTTTAGAGTAAACAAGCGACCATTATTCAATATAAATCTTGTTTAGAGTAAACAAGCGACTATTATTCAATATAAATCTTGTTTAGAGTAAACAAGCGACTATTATTCAATATAAATCTTGTTTAGAGTAAACAAGCGACTATTATTCAATATAAATCTTGTTTAGAGTAAACAAGCGACTATTATTCAATATAAATCTTGTTTAGAGTAAACAAGCGACTATTATTCAATATAAATATTGTTTAGAGTAGACAAGCGACCATTATTTAATATAAATCTTGTTTAGAGTAAACAGGCGACCATTATTCAATAATAAATCTTCTTTAGAGTAAACAAGCGACCATTATTCAATATAAATATTGTTTAGAGTAAACAAGCGACTATTATTCAATATAAATATTGTTTAGAGTAAACAAGCGACTATTATTCAATATAAATCTTGTTTAGAGTAAACAAGCGACTATTATTCAATATAAATGTTGTTTAGAGTAAACAAGCGACTGTTATTCAATATAAATCTTGTTTAGAGTAAACAAGCGACCATTATTCAATATAAATGTTATTTAGAGTAAACAACGGACAATTATTTAGTATAAATCTTGTTTAGAGTAAACAAGCAACTATTATTCAATATAAATATTGTTTAGAGTAAACAAGCGACTATTATTCAATATAAATCTTGTTTAGAGTAAACAAGCGACTATTATTCAATATAAATGTTGTTTAGAGTATACAAGCGACCATTATTCAATATAAATCTTGTTTAGAGTAAACAATCGACTGTTATTTAATATAAATGTTGTTTAGAGTAGAAAAGCGACCATTATTTAATATAAATCTTGTTTCGAGTAAACAAGTGACTGTTATTCAATATAAATCTTGTTTAGAGTAAACAATCGACTGTTATTTCATATAAATGTAGTTTAGAGTAGACAAGCGACCATTATTCAATATAAATCTTGTTTAGAGTAAACAAGCGACTATTATTCAATATAAATCTTGTTCAGAGTAAACAGGCTACTATTATTCAATATAAATATTGTTCAGAGTATACAAGCGACCATTATTCAATATAAATCTTGTTTAGAGTAAACAGGCTACTATTATTCAATATAAATCTTGTTTAGAGTAAACAAGCGACCATTATTCAATATAAATGTTGTTTAGAGTAAACAAGCGACCATTATTCAATATAAATCTTGTTTAGAGTAAACAAGCGACCATTATTCAATATAATTCTTGTTTCGAGTAAACAAGCTACCATTATTCAATATAAATATTTTTCAGAGTAAACAGGCTACTATTATTCAATATAAATATTGTTCAGAGTATACAAGCGACCATTATTCAATATAAATCTTGTTTAGAGTAAACAAGCGACCATTATTCAATATAAATCTTGTTTAGAGTAAACAAGCGACCATTATTCAATATAAATCTTGTTTAGAGTAAACAAGCGACTATTATTCAATATAAATCTTGTTTAGAGTAAACAGGCGACTATTATTCAATATAAATATTGTTTAGAGTAAACAAGCGACTATTATTCAATATAAATATTGTTTAGAGTAAACAAGCGACTATTATTCAATATAAATATTGTTCAGAGTAAACAAGCGACCATTATTCAATATAAATCTTGTTTAGAGTAAACAAGCGACCATTATTCAATATAAATCTTGTTTAGAGTAAACAAGCGACCATTATTCAATATAAATATTGTTTAGAGTAAACAAGCGACTATTATTCAATATAAATCTTGTTTAGAGTAAACAGGCGACTATTATTCAATATAAATGTTGTTTAGAGTATCTTGTTTAACAAGCGACCATTATTCAATATAAATGTTGTTTAGAGTAAACAAGCGACCATTATTCAATATAAATGTTGTTTAGAGTAAACAAGCGACCATTATTCAATATAAATGTTGTTTAGAGTAAACAAGCGACCATTATTCAATATAAATCTTGTTTAGAGTAAACAAGCGACTCATTATTCAATATAAATGTTGTTTAGAGTAAACAAGCGACTATTATTCAATATAAATGTTGTTTAGAGTAAACAAGCGACTATTATTCAATATAAATCTTGTTTAGAGTAAACAAGCGACATTATTCAATATAAATCTTGTTTAGAGTAAACAAGCGACTATTATTCAATATAAATATTGTTTAGAGTAAACAAGCGACTATTATTCAATATAAATCTTGTTTAGAGTAAACAAGCGACTATTATTCAATATAAATGTTGTTTAGAGTAAACAAGCGACCATTATTCAATATAAATCTTGTTTAGAGTAAACAAGCGACTATTATTCAATATAAATGTTGTTTAGAGTAAACAAGCGACCATTATTCAATATAAATCTTGTTTAGAGTAAACAAGCGACTATTATTCAATATAAATCTTGTTTAGAGTAAACAAGCGACTATTATTCAATATAAATCTTGTTTAGAGTAAACAAGCGACTATTATTCAATATAAATCTTGTTTAGAGTAAACAAGCGACCATTATTCAATATAAATCTTGTTTAGAGTAAACAAGCGACCATTATTCAATATAAATCTTGTTTAGAGTAAACAAGCGACCATTATTCAATATAAATGTTGTTTAGAGTAAACAAGCGACCATTATTCAATATAAATCTTGTTTAGAGTAAACAAGCGACCATTATTCAATATAAATCTTGTTTAGAGTAAACAAGCGACTATTATTCAATATAAATCTTGTTTAGAGTAAACAAGCGACCATTATTCAATATAAATCTTGTTTAGAGTAAACAAGCGACCATTATTCAATATAAATCTTGTTTAGAGTAAACAAGCGACCATTATTCAATATAAATGTTGTTTAGAGTAAACAAGCGACCATTATTCAATATAAATATTGTTTAGAGTAAACAAGCGACCATTATTCAATATAAATCTTGTTTAGAGTAACGAAACGACTATTATTCAATATAAATATTGTCCAGAGTAAATAAGCGACTATTATTCAATATAAATCTTGTTTAGAGTAAACAGGCGACTATTATTCAATATAAATGTTGTTTAGAGTAGACAAGCGACCATTATTCAATATAAATCTTGTTTAGAGTAAACAAGCGACCATTATTCAATATAAATGTTGTTTAGAGTAAACAAGCGACCATTATTCAATATAAATCTTGTTTAGAGTAAACAAGCGACCATTATTCAATATAAATCTTGTTTAGAGTAAACAAGCGACTATTATTCAATATAAATCTTGTTTAGAGTAAACAAGCGACTATTATTCAATATAAATCTTGTTTAGAGTAAACAAGCGACTATTATTCAATATAAATCTTGTTTAGAGTAAACAAGCGACTATTATTCAATATAAATATTGTTTAGAGTAAACAAGCGACCATTATTCAATATAAATCTTGTTTAGAGTAAACAAGCGACCATTATTCAATAAAAATCTTGTTTAGAGTAAACAAGCGACCATTATTCAATATAAATATTGTTTAGAGTAAACAAGCGACTATTATTCAATATAAATCTTGTTTAGAGTAAACAGGCGACTATTATTCAATATAAATGTTGTTTAGAGTAAACAAGCGACCATTATTCAATATAAATGTTGTTTAGAGTAAACAAGCGACCATTATTCAATATAAATGTTGTTTAGAGTAAACAAGCGACCATTATTCAATATAAATGTTGTTTAGAGTAAACAAGCGACTATTATTCAATATAAATCTTGTTTAGAGTAAACAAGCGACTATTATTCAATATAAATATTGTTTAGAGTAAACAAGCGACTATTATTCAATATAAATCTTGTTTAGAGTAAACAAGCGACTATTATTCAATATAAATGTTGTTTAGAGTAAACAAGCGACCATTATTCAATATAAATCTTGTTTAGAGTAAACAAGCGACTATTATTCAATATAAATGTTGTTTAGAGTAAATTATTCAATATAAATGTTGTTTAGAGTAAACATTCGACCATTATTCAATATAAATCTTGTTTAGAGTAAACAAGCGACCATTATTCAATATAAATCTTGTTTAGAGTAAACAAGCGATGTTGTTTATTATTCAATATAAATCTTGTTTAGAGTAAACAAGCGACCATTATTCAATATAAATCTTGTTTAGAGTAAACAAGCGACTATTATTCAATATAAATCTTGTTTAGAGTAAACAAGCGACTATTATTCAATATAAATCTTGTTTAGAGTAAACAAGCGACCATTATTCAATATAAATCTTGTTTAGAGTAAACAAGCGACTATTATTCAATATAAATCTTGTTTAGAGTAAACAAGCGACCATTATTCAATATAAATCTTGTTTAGAGTAAACAAGCGACCATTATTCAATATAAATCTTGTTTAGAGTAAACAAGCGACCATTATTCAATATAAATCTTGTTTAGAGTAAACAAGCGACCATTATTCAATATAAATCTTGTTTAGAGTAAACAAGCGACTATTATTCAATATAAATATTGTTTAGAGTAAACAAGCGACCATTATTCAATATAAATCTTGTTTAGAGTAAACAGGCGACTGTTATTCAATATAAATGTTGTTTAGAGTAGACAAGCGACCATTATTCAATATAAATGTTGTTTAGAGTAAACAAGCGACCATTATTCAATATAAATGTTGTTTAGAGTAAACAAGCGACCATTATTCAATAATAAATCTTGTTTAGAGTAAACAAGCGACCATTATTCAATATAAATCTTGTTTAGAGTAAACAAGCGACTATTATTCAATATAAATATTGTTTAGAGTAAACAAGCGACTATTATTCAATATAAATCTTGTTTATAGTAAACAAGCGACTATTATTCAATATAAATGTTGTTTAGAGTAAACAAGCGACCATTATTCAATATAAATCTTGTTTAGAGTAAACAAGCGACTATTATTCAATATAAATCTTGTTTAGAGTAAACAAGCGACTATTATTCAATATAAATATTGTTTAGAGTAAACAAGCGACTATTATTCAATATAAATCTTGTTTAGAGTAAACAAGCGACTATTATTCAATATAAATCTTGTTTAGAGTAAACAAGCGACTATTATTCAATATAAATATTGTTTAGAGTAAACAAGCGACCATTATTCAATATAAATCTTGTTTAGAGTAAACAGGCGACCATTATTCAATAAAAAATCTTCTTTAGAGTAAACAAGCGACCATTATTCAATATAAATATTGTCTAGAGTAAATAAGCGACTATTATTCAATATAAATATTGTTTAGAGTAAACAAGCGACTATTATTCAATATAAATGTTGTTTAGAGTAAACAAGCGACCATTATTCAATATAAATGTTGTTTAGAGTAAACAAGCGACCATTATTCAATATAAATCTTGTTTAGAGTAAACAAGCGACCATTATTCAATATAAATGTTGTTTAGAGTAAACAAGCGATATAAATTATTCAATATAAAGCGACTTGTTTATAAAGTAAACAAGCGACTATTATTCAATATAAATATTGTTTAGAGTAAACAAGCGACTATTATTCAATATAAATCTTGTTTAGAGTAAACAAGCGACTATTATTCAATATAAATGTTGTTTAGAGTAAACAAGCGACCATTATTCAATATAAATGTTGTTTAGAGTATTATTATTCAATATAAATCTTGTTTAGAGTAAACAAGCGACTATTATTCAATATAAATGTTGTTTAGAGTAAACAAGCGACCATTATTCAATATAAATCTTGTTTAGAGTAAACAAGCGACTATTATTCAATATAAATCTTGTTTAGAGTAAACAAGCGACCATTATTCAATATAAATGTTGTTTAGAGTAAACAAGCGACCATTATTCAATATAAATCTTGTTTAGAGTAAACAAGCGACTATTATTCAATATAAATCTTGTTTAGAGTAAACAAGCGACTATTATTCAATATAAATATTGTTTAGAGTAAACAAGCGACTATTATTCAATATAAATCTTGTTTAGAGTAAACAAGCGACTATTATTCAATATAAATCTTGTTTAGAGTAAACAAGCGACCATTATTCAATATAAATGTTGTTTAGAGTAAACAAGCGACCATTATTCAATATAAATCTTGTTTAGAGTAAACAAGCGACCATTATTCAATATAAATCTTGTTTAGAGTAAACAAGCGACCATTATTCAATATAAATCTTGTTTAGAGTAAACAAGCGACTATTATTCAATATAAATATTGTTTAGAGTAAACAAGCGACCATTATTCAATATAAATCTTGTTTAGAGTAAACAAGCGACCATTATTCAATATAAATCTTGTTTAGAGTAAACAAGCGACCATTATTCAATATAAATCTTGTTTAGAGTAAACAAGCGACTATTATTCAATATAAATATTGTTTAGAGTAAACAAGCGACTATTATTCAATATAAATCTTGTTTAGAGTAAACAAGCGACTATTATTCAATATAAATGTTGTTTAGAGTAAACAAGCGACCATTATTCAATATAAATCTTGTTTAGAGTAAACAAGCGACAATATTATTCAATATAAATATTCAATTTAGAGTAAACAAGCGACTATTATTCAATATAAATCTTGTTTAGAGTAACAAGCGACTATTATTCAATATAAATCTTGTTTAGAGTAAACAAGCGACTATTATTCAATATAAATGTTGTTTAGAGTAAACAAGCGACTATTATTCAATATAAATGTTGTTTAGAGTAAACAAGCGACCATTATTCAATATAAATGTTGTTTAGAGTAAACAAGCGACCATTATTCAATATAAATCTTGTTTAGAGTAAACAAGCGACCATTATTCAATATAAATGTTGTTTAGAGTTCATTATTCAATATAAATCTTGTTTAGAGTAAACAAGCGACCATTATTCAATATAAATGTTGTTTAGAGTAAACAAGCGACCATTATTCAATATAAATCTTGTTTAGAGTAAACAAGCGACTATTATTCAATATAAATCTTGTTTAGAGTAAACAAGCGACTATTATTCAATATAAATCTTGTTTAGAGTAAACAAGCGACCATTATTCAATATAAATATTGTTTAGAGTAAACAAGCGACTATTATTCAATATAAATCTTGTTTAGAGTAAACAAGCGACTATTATTCAATATAAATCTTGTTTAGAGTAAACAAGCGACCATTATTCAATATAAATCTTGTTTAGAGTAAACAAGCGACCATTATTCAATATAAATGTTGTTTAGAGTAAACAAGCGACCATTATTCAATATAAATCTTGTTTAGAGTAAACAAGCGACTATTATTCAATATAAATCTTGTTTAGAGTAAACAAGCGACTATTATTCAATATAAATCTTGTTTAGAGTAAACAAGCGACCATTATTCAATATAAATCTTGTTTAGAGTAAACAGGCGACTATTATTCAATATAAATCTTGTTTAGAGTAAACAAGCGACCATTATTCAATATAAATCTTGTTTAGAGTAAACAAGCGACCATTATTCAATATAAATGTTGTTTAGAGTAAACAAGCGACTATTATTCAATATAAATCTTGTTTAGAGTAAACAAGCGACTATTATTCAATATAAATATTGTTTAGAGTAAACAAGCGACTATTATTCAATATAAATCTTGTTTAGAGTAAACAAGCGACTATTATTCAATATAAATGTTGTTTAGAGTAAACAAGCGACCATTATTCAATATAAATGTTGTTTAGAGTAAACAAGCGACCATTATTCAATATAAATGTTGTTTAGAGTAAACAAGCGACCATTATTCAATATAAATCTTGTTTAGAGTAAACAAGCGACATTATTCAATATAAATTGTTTTCACCATTATTCAATATAAATCTTGTTTAGAGTAAACAAGCGACCATTATTCAATATAAATATTGTTTAGAGTAAACAAGCGACTATTATTCAATATAAATCTTGTTTAGAGTAAACAAGCGACTATTATTCAATATAAATATTGTTTAGAGTAAACAAGCGACCATTATTCAATATAAATCTTGTTTAGAGTAAACAAGCGACCATTATTCAATATAAATCTTGTTTAGAGTAAACAAGCGACTATTATTCAATATAAATATTGTTTAGAGTAAACAAGCGACTATTATTCAATATAAATCTTGTTTAGAGTAAACAAGCGACTATTATTCAATATAAATCTTGTTTAGAGTAAACAAGCGACTATTATTCAATATAAATGTTGTTTAGAGTAAACAAGCGACCATTATTCAATATAAATCTTGTTTAGAGTAAACAAGCGACCATTATTCAATATAAATCTTGTTTAGAGTAAACAAGCGACCATTATTCAATATAAATCTTGTTTAGAGTAAACAAGCGACTATTATTCAATATAAATCTTGTTTAGAGTAAACAAGCGACTATTATTCAATATAAATCTTGTTTAGAGTAAACAAGCGACTATTATTCAATATAAATCTTGTTTAGAGTAAACAAGCGACTATTATTCAATATAAATCTTGTTTAGAGTAAACAAGCGACCATTATTCAATATAAATGTTGTTTAGAGTAAACAAGCGACTATTATTCAATATAAATCTTGTTTAGAGTAAACAAGCGACTATTATTCAATATAAATGTTGTTTAGAGTAAACAAGCGACCATTATTCAATATAAATCTTGTTTAGAGTAAACAAGCGACTATTATTCAATATAAATGTTGTTTAGAGTAAACAAGCGACCATTATTCAATATAAATCTTGTTTAGAGTAAACAAGCGACCATTATTCAATATAAATCTTGTTTAGAGTAAACAAGCGACCATTATTCAATATAAATCTTGTTTAGAGTAAACAAGCGACTATTATTCAATATAAATCTTGTTTAGAGTAAACAAGCGACTATTATTCAATATAAATGTTGTTTAGAGTAAACAAGCGACCATTATTCAATATAAATCTTGTTTAGAGTAAACAAGCGACTATTATTCAATATAAATCTTGTTTAGAGTAAACAAGCGACTATTATTCAATATAAATGTTGTTTAGAGTAAACAAGCGACCATTATTCAATATAAATCTTGTTTAGAGTAAACAAGCGACCATTATTCAATATAAATCTTGTTTAGAGTAAACAAGCGACCATTATTCAATATAAATCTTGTTTAGAGTAAACAAGCGACTATTATTCAATATAAATCTTGTTTAGAGTAAACAAGCGACTATTATTCAATATAAATATTGTTTAGAGTAAACAAGCGACTATTATTCAATATAAATATTGTTTAGAGTAAACAAGCGACTATTATTCAATATAAATCTTGTTTAGAGTAAACAAGCGACCATTATTCAATATAAATATTGTTTAGAGTAAACAAGCGACCATTATTCAATATAAATCTTGTTTAGAGTAAACAAGCGACCATTATTCAATATAAATCTTGTTTAGAGTAAACAAGCGACCATTATTCAATATAAATATTGTTTAGAGTAAACAAGCGACTATTATTCAATATAAATCTTGTTTAGAGTAAACAAGCGACTATTATTCAATATAAATGTTGTTTAGAGTAGACAAGCGACCATTATTCAATATAAATCTTGTTTAGAGTAAACAAGCGACCATTATTAAATAAAAAATCTTGTTCAGAGTAAACAAGCGACCATTATTCAATATAAATCTTGTTTAGAGTAAACAAGCGACTATTATTCAATATAAATCTTGTTTAGAGTAAACAAGCGACTATTATTCAATATAAATCTTGTTTAGAGTAAACAAGCGACTATTATTCAATATAAATGTTGTTTAGAGTAAACAAGCGACCATTATTCAATATAAATCTTGTTTAGAGTAAACAAGCGACTATTATTCAATATAATTATTCAATATAAATCTTGTTTAGAGTAAACAAGCGACCATTATTCAATATAAATGTTGTTTAGAGTAAACAAGCGACCATTATTCAATATAAATGTTGTTTAGAGTAAACAAGCGACCATTATTCAATATAAATCTTGTTTAGAGTAAACAAGCGACTATTATTCAATATAAATATTGTTTAGAGTAAACAAGCGACTATTATTCAATATAAATCTTGTTTAGAGTAAACAGGCGACTATTATTCAATATAAATAAACAAGCGACCATTATTCAATATAAATTGTTTAGAGTAAACAAGCGACCATTATTCAATATAAATCTTGTTTAGAGTAAACAAGCGACTATTATTCAATATAAATCTTGTTTAGAGTAAACAAGCGACTATTATTCAATATAAATATTGTTTAGAGTAAACAAGCGACTATTATTCAATATAAATCTTGTTTAGAGTAAACAAGCGACTATTATTCAATATAAATCTTGTTTAGAGTAAACAAGCGACCATTATTCAATATAAATCTTGTTTAGAGTAAACAAGCGACCATTATTCAATATAAATCTTGTTTAGAGTAAACAAGCGACCATTATTCAATATAAATCTTGTTTAGAGTAAACAAGCGACTATTATTCAATATAAATCTTGTTTAGAGTAAACAAGCGACTATTATTCAATATAAATATTGTTTAGAGTAAACAAGCGACTATTATTCAATATAAATCTTGTTTAGAGTAAACAAGCGACTATTATTCAATATAAATGTTGTTTAGAGTAAACAAGCGACCATTATTCAATATAAATCTTGTTTAGAGTAAACAAGCGAATTATTCAATATAAATGTTGTTTAGAGTAAACAAGCGACCATTATTCAATATAAATCTTGTTTAGAGTAAACAAGCGACCATTATTCAATATAAATATTGTTTAGAGTAAACAAGCGACTATTATTCAATATAAATCTTGTTTAGAGTAAACAAGCGACTATTATTCAATATAAATGTTGTTTAGAGTAAACAAGCGACTATTATTCAATATAAATGTTGTTTAGAGTAAACAAGCGACCATTATTCAATATAAATGTTGTTTAGAGTAAACAAGCGACCATTATTCAATATAAATCTTGTTTAGAGTAAACAAGCGACCATTATTCAATATAAATCTTGTTTAGAGTAAACAAGCGACTATTATTCAATATAAATCTTGTTTAGAGTAAACAGGCGACTATTATTCAATATAAATGTTGTTTAGAGTACATAAGCGACTATTACTCAATATAAATATTGTTTAGAGTAAACAGGCTACTATTATTCAATATAAATATTGTTTAGAGTAAACAAGCGACCATTATTCAATATAAATCTTGTTTAGAGTAAACAAGCGACTATTATTCAATATAAATCTTGTTTAGAGTAAACAAGCGACCATTATTCAATATAAATCAATATTGTTTAGAGTAAACAAGCGACTATTATTCAATATAAATCTTGTTTAGAGTAAACAAGCGACTATTATTCAATATAAATCTTGTTTAGAGTAAACAAGCGACCATTATTCAATATAAATCTTGTTTAGAGTAAACAAGCGACCATTATTCAATATAAATCTTGTTTAGAGTAAACAAGCGACCATTATTCAATATAAATATTGTTTAGAGTAAACAAGCGACTATTATTCAATATAAATATTGTTTAGAGTAAACAAGCGACTATTATTCAATATAAATCTTGTTTAGAGTAAACAGGCGACTATTATTCAATATAAATGTTGTTTAGAGTAAACAAGCGACAGGCGACATTATTCAATATAAATCTTGTTTAGAGTAAACAAGCGACCATTATTCAATATAAATGTTGTTTAGAGTAAACAAGCGACTATTATTCAATATAAATCTTGTTTAGAGTAAACAAGCGACTATTATTCAATATAAATCTTGTTTAGAGTAAACAAGCGACTATTATTCAATATAAATCTTGTTTAGAGTAAACAAGCGACCATTATTCAATATAAATGTTGTTTAGAGTAAACAAGCGACCATTATTCAATATAAATCTTGTTTAGAGTAAACAAGCGACTATTATTCAATATAAATCTTGTTTAGAGTAAACAAGCGACTCATTATCAATATAAATCTTGTTTAGAGTAAACAAGCGACTATTATTCAATATAAATCTTGTTTAGAGTAAACAAGCGACCATTATTCAATATAAATGTTGTTTAGAGTAAACAAGCGACCATTATTCAATATAAATCTTGTTTAGAGTAAACAAGCGACCATTATTCAATATAAACCATTATTCAATATAAATTGTTTAGAGTAAACAAGCGACTATTATTCAATATAAATCTTGTTTAGAGTAAACAAGCGACTATTATTCAATATAAATCTTGTTTAGAGTAAACAAGCGACTATTATTCAATATAAATATTGTTTAGAGTAAACAAGCGACCATTATTCAATATAAATCTTGTTTAGAGTAAACAAGCGACCATTATTCAATATAAATCTTGTTTAGAGTAAACAAGCGACCATTATTCAATATAAATGTTGTTTAGAGTAAACAAGCGACCATTATTCAATATAAATCTTGTTTAGAGTAAACAAGCGACTATTATTCAATATAAATCTTGTTTAGAGTAAACAAGCGACCATTATTCAATATAAATCTTGTTTAGAGTAAACAAGCGACCATTATTCAATATAAATCTTGTTTAGAGTAAACAAGCGACTATTATTCAATATAAATATTGTTTAGAGTAAACAAGCGACTATTATTCAATATAAATCTTGTTTAGAGTAAACAAGCGACTATTATTCAATATAAATATTGTTTAGAGTAAACAAGCGACCATTATTCAATATAAATCTTGTTTAGAGTAAACAAGCGACCATTATTCAATATAAATCTTGTTTAGAGTAAACAAGCGACCATTATTCAATATAAATATTGTTTAGAGTAAACAAGCGACTATTATTCAATATAAATATTGTTTAGAGTAAACAAGGCGACTATTATTCAATATAAATATTGTTTAGAGTAAACAAGCGACTATTATTCAATATAAATGTTGTTTAGAGTAAACAAGCGACAATTATTCAATATAAATGTTGATTAGAGTCAACAAGCGACCATTATTCAATATAAATGTTGTTTAGGATAAACAAGCGACCATTATTCAATATAAATCTTGTTTAGAGTAAACAATCGACTATTATTCAATATAAATGTTGTTTAGAGTAGACAAGCGACCATTATTCAATATAAATCTTGTTTAGAGTAAACAGGCGACTATTATTCAATATAAATCTTGTTTAGAGTAAACAAGCGACCATTATTCAATATAAATGTTGTTTAGAGTAAACAAGCGACCATTATTCAATATAAATCTTGTTTAGAGTAAACAAGCGACTATTATTCAATATAAATGTTGTTTAGAGTAAACAAGCGACCATTATTCAATATAAATCTTGTTTAGAGTAAACAAGCGACCATTATTCAATATAAATCTTGTTTAGAGTAAACAAGCGACTATTATTCAATATAAATATTGTTTAGAGTAAACAAGCGACCATTATTCAATATAAATCTTGTTTAGAGTAAACAAGCGACTATTATTCAATATAAATCTTGTTTAGAGTAAACAAGCGACCATTATTCAATATAAATCTTGTTTAGAGTAAACAAGCGACTATTATTCAATATAAATCTTGTTTAGAGTAAACAAGCGACCATTATTCAATATAAATCTTGTTTAGAGTAAACAAGCGACCATTATTCAATATAAAATTGTTTAGAGTAAACAAGCGACTATTATTCAATATAAATCTTGTTTAGAGTAAACAAGCGACCATTATTCAATATAAATCTTGTTTAGAGTAAACAAGCGACCATTATTCAATATAAATCTTGTTTAGAGTAAACAAGCGACTATTATTCAATATAAATCTTGTTTAGAGTAAACAAGCGACTATTATTCAATATAAATATTGTTTAGAGTAAACAAGCGACTATTATTCAATATAAATGTTGTTTAGAGTAAACAAGCGACTATTATTCAATATAAATGTTGTTTAGAGTAGACAAGCGACCATTATTCAATATAAATGTTGTTTAGAGTAAACAAGCGACTTTTATTCAATATAAATGTTGTTTAGAGTAAACAAGCGACCATTATTCAATATAAATCTTGTTTAGAGTAAACAAGCGACTATTATTCAATATAAATGTTGTTTAGAGTAAACAAGCGACCATTATTCAATATAAATCTTGTTTAGAGTAAACAAGCGACCATTATTCAATATAAATCTTGTTTAGAGTAAACAAGCGACTATTATTCAATATAAATATTGTTTAAACTATTATTCAATATAAATCTTGTTTAGAGTAAACAAGCGACTATTATTCAATATAAATCTTGTTTAGAGTAAACAAGCGACCATTATTCAATATAAATCTTGTTTAGAGTAAACAAGCGACTATTATTCAATATAAATATTGTTTAGAGTAAACAAGCGACTATTATTCAATATAAATCTTGTTTAGAGTAAACAAGCGACTATTATTCAATATAAATCTTGTTTAGAGTAAACAAGCGACCATTATTCAATATAAATCTTGTTTAGAGTAAACAAGCGACCATTATTCAATATAAATCTTGTTTAGAGTAATTATTCTTGTTTAGAGTAAACAAGCGACCATTATTCAATATAAATCTTGTTTAGAGTAAACAAGCGACTATTATTCAATATAAATGTTGTTTAGAGTAAACAAGCGACTATTATTCAATATAAATCTTGTTTAGAGTAAACAAGCGACTATTATTCAATATAAATCTTGTTTAGAGTAAACAAGCGACTATTATTCAATATAAATCTTGTTTAGAGTAAACAAGCGACCATTATTCAATATAAATGTTGTTTAGAGTAAACAAGCGACCATTATTCAATATAAATGTTGTTTAGAGTAAACAAGCGACCATTATTCAATATAAATCTTGTTTAGAGTAAACAAGCGACCATTATTCAATATAAATCTTGTTTAGAGTAAACAAGCGACTATTATTCAATATAAATCTTGTTTAGAGTAAACAAGCGACTATTATTCAATATAAATCTTGTTTAGAGTAAACAAGCGACTATTATTCAATATAAATCTTGTTTAGAGTAAACAAGCGACCATTATTCAATATAAATGTTGTTTAGAGTAAACAAGCGACCATTATTCAATATAAATCTTGTTTAGAGTAAACAAGCGACCATTATTCAATATAAATCTTGTTTAGAGTAAACAAGCGACCATTATTCAATATAAATATTGTTTAGAGTAAACAAGCGACTATTATTCAATATAAATCTTGTTTAGAGTAAACAAGCGACTATTATTCAATATAAATCTTGTTTAGAGTAAACAAGCGACTATTATTCAATATAAATCTTGTTCAGAGTAAACAAGCGAACATTATTCAATATAAATATTGTTTGGAGTAAACAAGCGAACATTATTGAAAATAAATGTTGTACAGAGTAAATAAACGACTATTATTCAATATAAATCTTGTTTAGAGTAAACAAGCGACTATTATTCAATATAAATGTTGTTTAGAGTAAACAAGCGACCATTATTCAATATAAATCTTGTTTAGAGTAAACAAGCGACTATTAGCTTGTTTAGAGTAAACAAGCGACTATTATTCAATATAAATGTTGTTTAGAGTAAACAAGCGACCATTATTCAATATAAATGTTGTTTAGAGTAAACAAGCGACCATTATTCAATATAAATCTTGTTTAGAGTAAACAAGCGACTATTATTCAATATAAATCTTGTTTAGAGTAAACAAGCGACTATTATTCAATATAAATCTTGTTTAGAGTAAACAAGCGACTATTATTCAATATAAATGTTGTTTAGAGTAAACAAGCGACCATTATTCAATATAAATCTTGTTTAGAGTAAACAAGCGACCATTATTCAATATAAATCTTGTTTAGAGTAAACAAGCGACCATTATTCAATATAAATGTTGTTTAGAGTAAACAAGCGACCATTATTCAATATAAATCTTGTTTAGAGTAAACAAGCGACTATTATTCAATATAAATCTTGTTTAGAGTAAACAAGCGACTATTATTCAATATAAATCTTGTTTAGAGTAAACAAGCGACTATTATTCAATATAAATATTGTTTAGAGTAAACAAGCGACTATTATTCAATATAAATATTGTTTAGAGTAAACAAGCGACTATTATTCAATATAAATCTTGTTTAGAGTAAACAAGCGACCATTATTCAATATAAATGTTGTTTAGAGTAAACAAGCGACTATTATTCAATATAAATCTTGTTTAGAGTAAACAAGCGACTATTATTCAATATAAATCTTGTTTAGAGTAAACAAGCGACCATTATTCAATATAAATCTTGTTTAGAGTAAACAAGCGACTATTATTCAATATAAATCTTGTTTAGAGTAAACAAGCGACCATTATTCAATATAAATATTGTTTAGAGTAAACAAGCGACCATTATTCAATATAAATCTTGTTTAGAGTAAACAAGCGACCATTATTCAATATAAATGTTGTTTAGAGTAAACAAGCGACCATTATTCAATATAAATCTTGTTTAGAGTAAACAAGCGACCATTATTCAATATAAATCTTGTTTAGAGTAAACAAGCGACTATTATTCAATATAAATCTTGTTTAGAGTAAACAAGCGACTATTATTCAATATAAATATTGTTTAGAGTAAACAAGCGACCATTATTCAATATAAATCTTGTTTAGAGTAAACAAGCGACCATTATTCAATATAAATGTTGTTTAGAGTAAACAAGCGACCATTATTCAATATAAATCTTGTTTAGAGTAAACAAGCGACTATTATTCAATATAAATGTTGTTTAGAGTAAACAAGCGACCATTATTCAATATAAATCTTGTTTAGAGTAAACAAGCGACTATTATTCAATATAAATGTTGTTTAGAGTAAACAAGCGACCATTATTCAATATAAATCTTGTTTAGAGTAAACAAGCGACTATTATTCAATATAAATCTTGTTTAGAGTAAAACAAGCGACCATTATTCAATATAAATCTTGTTTAGAGTAAACAAGCGACTATTATTCAATATAAATATTGTTTAGAGTAAACAAGCGACTATTATTCAATATAAATCTTGTTTAGAGTAAACAAGCGACTATTATTCAATATAAATATTGTTTAGAGTAAACAAGCGACCATTATTCAATATAAATCTTGTTTAGAGTAAACAAGCGACTATTATTCAATATAAATCTTGTTTAGAGTAAACAAGCGACTATTATTCAATATAAATATTGTTTAGAGTAAACAAGCGACCATTATTCAATATAAATCTTGTTTAGAGTAAACAAGCGACTATTATTCAATATAAATCTTGTTTAGAGTAAACAAGCGACGACATTATTCAATATAAATCTTGTTTAGAGTAAACAAGCGACTATTATTCAATATAAATCTTGTTTAGAGTAAACAAGCGACCATTATTCAATATAAATCTTGTTTAGAGTAAACAAGCGACCATTATTCAATATAAATGTTGTTTAGAGTAAACAAGCGACCATTATTCAATATAAATCTTGTTTAGAGTAAACAAGCGACTA
The DNA here is from genome assembly GCF_004210375.1 of Tachypleus tridentatus. Classification (NCBI taxonomy): domain Eukaryota; kingdom Metazoa; phylum Arthropoda; class Merostomata; order Xiphosura; family Limulidae; genus Tachypleus; species Tachypleus tridentatus. The sequence goes on from NC_134831.1 coordinate 94,010,822, forward strand.
TTATTCAATATAAATGTTGTTTAGAGTAAACAAGCGACCATTATTCAATATAAATCTTGTTTAGAGTAAACAAGCGACTATTATTCAATATAAATCTTGTTTAGAGTAAACAAGCGACTATTATTCAATATAAATATTGTTTAGAGTAAACAAGCGACCATTATTCAATATAAATCTTGTTTAGAGTAAACAAGCGACTATTATTCAATATAAATGTTGTTTAGAGTAAACAAGCGACCATTATTCAATATAAATCTTGTTTAGAGTAAACAAGCGACTATTATTCAATATAAATGTTGTTTAGAGTAAACAAGCGACCATTATTCAATATAAATCTTGTTTAGAGTAAACAAGCGACCATTATTCAATATAAATCTTGTTTAGAGTAAACAAGCGACCATTATTCAATATAAATCTTGTTTAGAGTAAACAAGCGACCATTATTCAATATAAATCTTGTTTAGAGTAAACAAGCGACCATTATTCAATATAAATCTTGTTTAGAGTAAACAAGCGACCATTATTCAATATAAATCTTGTTTAGAGTAAACAAGCGACTATTATTCAATATAAATCTTGTTTAGAGTAGTAAACAAGCGACTATTATTCAATATAAATCTTGTTTAGAGTAAACAAGCGACCATTATTCAATATAAATGTTGTTTAGAGTAAACAAGCGACCATTATTCAATATAAATCTTGTTTAGAGTAAACAGGCGAGCGACATTATTCAATATAAATCTTGTTTAGAGTAAACAAGCGACCATTATTCAATATAAATCTTGTTTAGAGTAAACAAGCGACTATTATTCAATATAAATATTGTTTAGAGTAAACAAGCGACCATTATTCAATATAAATCTTGTTTAGAGTAAACAAGCGACTATTATTCAATATAAAATATTGTTTAGAGTAAACAAGCGACCATTATTCAATATAAATCTTGTTTAGAGTAAACAAGCGACTATTATTCAATATAAATCTTGTTTAGAGTAAACATCTTGTTTAGAGACAGGCAACATTATTCAATATAAATCTTGTTTAGAGTAAACAGGCGACTCAATTATTCAATATAAAGCGACTATTGTTTAGAGTAAACAAGCGACTATTATTCAATATAAATATTGTTTAGAGTAAACAAGCGACCATTATTCAATATAAATCTTGTTTAGAGTAAACAAGCGACTATTATTCAATATAAATGTTGTTTAGAGTAAACAAGCGACCTTGTTTAGAGTAAACAAGCGATTATTCAATATAAATCTTGTTTAGAGTAAACAAGCGACCATTATTCAATATAAATCTTGTTTAGAGTAAACAAGCGACTATTATTCAATATAAATCTTGTTTAGAGTAAACAAGCGACTATTATTCAATATAAATATTGTTTAGAGTAAACAAGCGACTATTATTCAATATAAATGTTGTTTAGAGTAAACAAGCGACCATTATTCAATATAAATCTTGTTTAGAGTAAACAAGCGACCATTATTCAATATAAATCTTGTTTAGAGTAAACAAGCGACCATTATTCAATATAAATCTTGTTTAGAGTAAACAAGCGACTATTATTCAATATAAATCTTGTTTAGAGTAAACAGGCGACTATTATTCAATATAAATGTTGTTTAGAGTAAACAAGCGACCATTATTCAATATAAATGTTGTTTAGAGTAAACAAGCGACCATTATTCAATATAAAT